>NW_027038857.1:0-40299 GCF_034236695.1 Oncorhynchus nerka
AGTATCACTGCTCTGGATAGTATCACTGCTCTAGATAGTATCACTGCTCTGGGATAGTATCACTACTCTGGATAGTATCACTGCTCTGGATAGTATCACTGCTCTGGATAGTATCACTGCTAGTATCACTGCTCTGGATAGTATCACTGCTCTGATAGTATCACTGCTCTGGATAGTATCACTGCTCTGGATAGTATCACCACTCTGATAGTATCACTACTCTGGATAGTATCACTCTGATAGTATCACTGCTCTGATAGTATCACTGGATAGTATCACTGCTCTGGATAGTATCACTGCTCTGATAGTATCACTGCTCTGATAGTATCACTGCTCTGATAGTATCACTGCTCTGGATAGTATCACTGCTAGTATCACTGCTCTGATAGTATCACTGCTAGTATCACTATTCTGATAGTATCACTGCTTAGATAGTATCACTGCTCTGATAGTATCACTGCTCTGGATAGTATCACTGCTCTGGATAGTATCACTGCTCTGATAGTATCACTGCTCTGATAGTATCACTACCGATAGTATCACTACTAGTATCACTGCTCTGGATAGTATCACTACTCTGGATAGTATCACTGCTGGATAGTATCACTACTCTGATAGTATCACTGCTCTGATAGTATCACTACTCTGATAGTATCAGTAGTCTGATAGTATCACTACTCTGATAGTATCACTGCTCTGGATAGTATCACTAGTATCACTACTCTGGATAGTATCACTACTCTGATAGTATCACTGCTCTGGATAGTATCACTGCTCTGGATAGTATCACTGCTCTGATAGTATCACTGCTGATAGTATCACTGCTCTGGATAGTATCACTGCTCTGATAGTATCACTAGTATCACTCTGGATAGTATCACTGCTCTGGGATAGTATCACTACTCTGGATAGTATCACTGCTCTGGATAGTATCACTGCTCTGATAGTATCACTAGCTGGATAGTATCACTACTCTGGATAGTATCACTGATAGTATCACTCTGATAGTATCACTGCTCTGATAGTATCACTCTGGATAGTATCACTACTAGTATCACTACTCTGGATAGTATCACTGATAGTATCACTGCTCTGGATAGTATCACTGGATAGTATCACTGCTCTGATAGTATCACTGCTCTGATAGTATCACTACTCTGGATAGTATCACTGCTGGATAGTATCACTACTGGATAGTATCACTCTGATAGTATCACTGCTCTGGATAGTATCACTGCTAGTATCACTGCTCTGGATAGTATCACTGCTCTGGATAGTATCACTGCTCTGGATAGTATCACTACTCTGGATAGTATCACTGCTCTGGATAGTATCACTGCTAGTATCACTACTCTGATAGTATCACTGCTAGTATCACTGCTCTGGATAGTATCACTGCTCTGGATAGTATCACTACTAGTAGTATCACACTGATAGTATCACTACTCTGGATAGTATCACTGATAGTATCACTACTCTGGATAGTATCACTGCTCTGGATAGTATCACTGCTCTGGATAGTATCACTGCTCTGGATAGTATCACTGCTCTGGATAGTATCACTGCTCTGATAGTATCACTGCTCTGATAGTATCACACTGATAGTATCACTGCTCTGGATAGTATCACTGCTCTGGATAGTATCACTACTCTGGATAGTATCACTGCTCTGATAGTATCACTACTCTGGATAGTATCACTGCTCTGGATAGTATCACTACTCTGGATAGTATCACTGCTCTGATAGTATCACTACTCTGGATAGTATCACTGCTCTGATAGTATCACTGCTCTGGATAGTATCACTGCTAGTATCACTACTCTGGATAGTATCACTGCTCTGATAGTATCACTCTGGATAGTATCACTCTGGATAGTATCACTGCTCTGGATAGTATCACTGCTCTGATAGTATCACTGCTAGTATCACTACTCTGGATAGTATCACTGCTCTGGATAGTATCACTGCTGATAGTATCACTACTCTGGATAGTATCACTGCTCTGATAGTATCACTGCTCTGGATAGTATCACTGCTAGATAGTATCACTGCTCTGGATAGTATCACTGCTCTGGATAGTATCACTGCTCTGATAGTATCACACTGATAGTATCACTGCTCTGGATAGTATCACTGATAGTATCACTACTCTGATAGTATCTGCTCTGATAGTATCACTGCTCTGGATAGTATCACTACTCTGGATAGTATCACTACTCTGATAGTATCACTGGATAGTATCACTGCTCTGGATAGTATCACTGCTAGTATCACTGGATAGTATCACTGCTGGATAGTATCACTGCTCTGATAGTATCACTACTCTGGATAGTATCACTGCTCTGGATAGTATCACTGCTCTGGATAGTATCACTGCTAGTATCACTATCTGGATAGTATCACTGGTCTAGTATCACTACTCTGGATAGTATCACTGCTCTGGATAGTATCACTGCTCTGGATAGTATCACTGCTCTGGATAGTATCACTGCTCTGGATAGTATCACTACTCTGGATAGTATCACTGCTCTGGATAGTATGCTCTGATAGTATCACTACTCTGATAGTATCACTGATAGTATCACTGCTCTGATAGTATAGTATCACTACTCTGGATAGTATCACTGCTCTGGATAGTATCACTGCTCTGATAGTATCACTGCTCTGATAGTATCACTGCTCTGGATAGTATCTGGATAGTATCTCTGATAGTATCACTGCTCTGGATAGTATCACTGCTAGTATCACTGCTCTGGATAGTATCACTGCTCTGATAGTATCACTGCTCTGGATAGTATCACTGATAGTATCACTACTCTGGATAGTATCACTGCTCTGGATAGTATCACTGCTCTGGATAGTATCACTGCTCTGGATAGTATCACTGCTAGTATCACTACTCTGATAGTATCACTGCTCTGATAGTATCACTGCTCTGGATAGTATCACTGCTCTGGATAGTATCACTGCTCTGGATAGTATCACTGCTCTGGATAGTATCACTACTCTGGATAGTATCACTGCTCTGGATAGTATCACTGCTCTGGATAGTATCACTACTCTGGATAGTATCACTGCTCTGATAGTATCACTACTGGATAGTATCACTACTCTGATAGTATCACTGCTCTGGATAGTATCACTGCTCTGGATAGTATCACTACTCTGGATAGTATCACTGCTCTGGATAGTATCACTGCTCTGATAGTATCACTGCTCTGGATAGTATCACTATCTCTGGATAGTATCACTACTAGTATCACTGATAGTATCACTGGATAGTATCACTGCTCTGGATAGTATCACTGCTCTGATAGTATCACTGCTCTGGATAGTATCACTACTCTGGATAGTATCACTGCTCTGGATAGTATCACTACTCTAGTATCACTACTGATAGTATCACTGCTCTGGATAGTATCACTACTCTGGATAGTATCACTACTCTGGATAGTATCACTGCTCTGGATAGTATCACTACTCTGGATAGTATCACTGCTCTGGATAGTATCACTGCTCTGATAGTATCACTGCTCTGGATAGTATCACTACTCTGATAGTATCACTGCTCTGATAGTATCACTGCTATAGTATCACTGCTCTGATAGTATCACTGCTCTGGATAGTATCACTGCTCTGGATAGTATCACTACTCTGATAGTATCACACTAGTATCACTCTGGATAGTATCACTGCTCTGGATAGTATCACTGCTAGTATCACTACTCTGGATAGTATCACACTCTGATAGTATCACTACTCTGGATAGTATCACTGCTCTGATAGTATCACTGCTCTGGATAGTATCACTGCTCTGGATAGTATCACTACTCTGATAGTATCTAGTATCACTACTCTGATAGTATCACTGCTCTGGATAGTATCACTGCTCTGGATAGTATCACTGCTTCACTGATAGTATCAGATAGTATCACTACTGGATAGTATCACTGCTCTGGATAGTATCACTGCTCTGGATAGTATCACTACTCTGGATAGTATCACTACTCTGGATAGTATCTGCTCTGCTAGTATCACTACTTCTGGATAGTATCACTGCTCTGATAGTATCACTGCTCTGGATAGTATCACTACTCTGGATAGTATCACTACTCTGGATAGTATCACTGCTAGTATCACTCTGGATAGTATCACTGCTCTGGATAGTATCACTGCTCTGGATAGTATCACTGCTCTGGATAGTATCACTGCTCTGGATAGTATCACTGCTCTGATAGTATCACTACTCTGGATAGTATCACTACTCTGGATAGTATCACTACTCTGATAGTATCACTACTCTGGATAGTATCACTGCTCTGGATAGTATCACTACTCTGGATAGTATCACTGCTCTGGATAGTATCACTGCTCTGATAGTATCACTACTCTGGATAGTATCACTGCTAGTATCACTGCTCTGGATAGTATCACTACTCTGGATAGTATCACTGATAGTATCACTGCTCTGGATAGTATCACTACTCTGGATAGTATCACTCTCTGATAGTATCACTACTCTGGATAGTATCACTGCTCTGGATAGTATCACTGCTCTGGATAGTATCACTGCTCTCTAGTATAGTATCACTACTCTGGATAGTATCACTGATAGTATCACTGCTCTGGATAGTATCACTGCTCTGGATAGTATCACTGCTCTGGATAGTATCACTGCTCTGATAGTATCACTACTCTGATAGTATCACTGCTCTGGATAGTATCACTGCTAGTATCACTACTCTGGATAGTATCACTGCTCTGATAGTATCACTGCTCTGATAGTATCACTGCTCTGGATAGTATCACTGCTCTGGATAGTATCACTACTCTGGATAGTATCACTACTCTGGATAGTATCACTGCTCTGGATAGTATCACTACTCTGGATAGTATCACTGCTCTGATAGTATCACTGCTCTGGATAGTATCACTATTCTTCTGATAGTATCACTACTCTGGATAGTATCACTGCTCTGGATAGTATCACTGCTCTGATAGTATCACTGCTCTAGTATCACTACTAGTATCACTGCTCTGGATAGTATCACTACTGATAGTATCACTGCTCTGGATAGTATCACTGGATAGTATCACTGCTCTGGATAGTATCACTGCTCTGGATAGTATCACTACTCTGGATAGTATCACTACTCTGGATAGTATCACTGCTCTGATAGTATCACTGCTCTGATAGTATCACTGCTCTGATAGTATCACTACTCTGATAGTATCACTGCTCTGGATAGTATCACTGCTCTGATAGTATCACTACTTCTGATAGTATCACTGCTCTGGATAGTATCACTGCTCTGATAGTATCACTACTCTGATAGTATCACTAGTATCACTCTGGATAGTATCACTGCTCTGATAGTATCACTGCTCTGGATAGTATCACTACTCTGATAGTATCACACTAGTATCACTGCTCTGATAGTATCACTGCTCTGATAGTATCACTGCTAGTATACTATTCTGATAGTATCACTGCTCTGGATAGTATCACTGCTCTGGATAGTATCACTGCTCTGGATAGTATCACTGCTCTGATAGTATCACTGATAGTATCACTACTCTGGATAGTATCACTGCTAGTATCACTGCTCTGGATAGTATCACTGCTCTGGATAGTATCACTGCTGGATAGTATCACTGCTCTGGATAGTATCACTGCTCTGATAGTATCACTGCTCTGGATAGTATCACTCTGGATAGTATCACTCACTGGATAGTATCACTGCTCTGGATAGTATCACTACTCTGGATAGTATCACTGCTCTGGATAGTATCACTAGCTCTGGATAGTATCACTGCTCTGGATAGTATCACTACTCTGGATAGTATCACTACTAGTATCACTGCTCTGATAGTATCACTGCTCTGGATAGTATCACTACTCTGGATAGTATCACTACTCTGGATAGTATCACTGCTCTGATAGTATCACTGCTCTGGATAGTATCACTGCTCTAGATAGTATCAATGCTAGTATCACTACTCTGGATAGTATCACTGCTCTGGATAGTATCACTGCTCTGGATAGTATCACTACTCTGATAGTATCACTAGTATCACTATTCTGGATAGTATCACTGCTCTGATAGTATCACTACTAGTATCACTATTCTGGATAGTATCACTGCTCTGATAGTATCACTGCTCTGATAGTATCACTGCTCTGATAGTATCACTGCTGGATAGTATCACTACTCTGATAGTATCACTGCTCTGGATAGTATCACTGCTCTGGATAGTATCACTGCTCTGGATAGTATCACTGCTAGTATCACTACTCTGGATAGTATCACTGCTCTGGATAGTATCACTGCTCTGGATAGTATCACTGCTCTGGATAGTATCACTACTCTGATAGTATCACTGCTCTGGATAGTATCACTGCTCTGATAGTATCACTACTCTGGATAGTATCACTACTAGTATCACTCTGATAGTATCACTACTCTGATAGTATCACTGCTCTGGATAGTATCACTGCTAGTATCACTGCTCTGGATAGTATCACTGCTCTGGATAGTATCTGATAGTATCACTACTCTGGATAGTATCACTGCTCTGGATAGTATCACTGCTCTGATAGTATCACTGCTCTGGATAGTATCACTACTCTGATAGTATCACTACTCTGGATAGTATCACTACTCTGATAGTATCACTGCTCTGGATAGTATATCTGGATAGTATCACTACTCTGGATAGTATCACTGCTCTAGGATAGTATCACTGCTCTGATAGTATCACTACTCTGGATAGTATCACTGCTGGATAGTATCACTGCTCTGGATAGTATCACTGATAGTATCACTACTCTGATAGTATCACTACTCTGGATAGTATCACTACTCTGGATAGTATCACTGCTCTGATAGTATCATAGTATCACTACTCTGATAGTATCACTGCTCTGGATAGTATCACTGCTCTGGATAGTATCACTGCTCTGGATAGTATCACTGCTCTGGATAGTATCACTGCTAGTATCACTACTGGATAGTATCACTGGATAGTATCACTGCTCTGATAGTATCACTGCTCTGGATAGTATCACTGCTCTGGATAGTATCACTGCTCTGGATAGTATCACTGCTCTGGATAGTATCACTGCTCTGATAGTATCACTCACTCTGATAGTATCACTGCTCTGGATAGTATCACTACTCTGGATAGTATCACTGCTCTGATAGTATCACTACTAGTATCACTATTCTGATAGTATCACTACTCTGATAGATAGTATCACTGCTCTGGATAGTATCACTGCTCTGATAGTATCACACTAGTATCACTCTGGATAGTATCACTGCTCTGATAGTATCACTGGATAGTATCACTATTCTGGATAGTATCACTACTCTCTGATAGTATATCACTGCTCTGGATAGTATCACTACTCTGATAGTATCACTACTCTGGATAGTATCACTGCTCTGGATAGTATCACTGCTCTGGATAGTATCACTGCTAGTATCACTACTCTGGATAGTATCACTGCTAGTATCACTATTCTGATAGTAGTATCACTGCTCTGATAGTATCACTGCTCTGGATAGTATCACTGCTCTGGATAGTATCACTGCTCTGGATAGTATCACTGCTCTGGATAGTATCACTGCTCTGATAGTATCACTGCTCTGATAGTATCACTGCTCTGGATAGTATCACACTAGTATCACTGCTCTGGATAGTATCACTGCTCTGATAGTATCACTGCTCTGGATAGTATCACTAGTATCACTACTCTGGATAGTATCACTGCTCTGATAGTATCACTGCTCTGATATCAC
Source organism: Oncorhynchus nerka (assembly GCF_034236695.1). Lineage (NCBI taxonomy): Eukaryota > Metazoa > Chordata > Actinopteri > Salmoniformes > Salmonidae > Oncorhynchus > Oncorhynchus nerka. The sequence goes on from NW_027038857.1 coordinate 7,807, forward strand.
TGCTCTGATAGTATCACTGTATCACTATTCTGATAGTATCACTGCTCTGGATAGTATCACTAGCTCTGGATAGTATCACTGCTCTGGATAGTATCACTGCTCTGATAGTATCACTACTCTGGATAGTATCACTGCTAGTATCACTACTCTGGATAGTATCACTGCTCTGGATAGTATCACTGCTCTGATAGTATCACTGCTCTGATAGTATCACTAGTATCACTACTCTGATAGTATCACTGCTCTGATAGTATCACTAGTATCACTACTCTGGATAGTATCACTGCTCTGATAGTATCACTGCTCTGGATAGTATCACTGCTCTGGATAGTATCACTGCTCTGATAGTATCACTACTCTGATAGTATCACTACTAGTATCACTATTCTGATAGTATCACTATTCTGATAGTATCACTGCTCTGATAGTATCACTGCTCTGATAGTATCACTGCTCTGATAGTATCACTGCTCTGGATAGTATCACTCACTGGTATCACTGCTAGTATCACTGCTCTGGATAGTATCACTACTCTGGATAGTATCACTGCTCTGATAGTGTCACTGCTCTGGATAGTGTCACTGCTCTGGATAGTGTCACTGCTCTGATAGTATCACTGCTCTGGATAGTGTCACTGCTCTGATAGTATCACTGCTCTGGATAGTATCACTGCTCTGGATAGTATCACTGCTCTGGATAGTATCACTGCTAGTATCACTGTTCTGGATAGTATCACTGCTCTGGATAGTATCACTGCTCTGGATAGTATCACTGCTCTGATAGTATCACTGCTCTGGATAGTATCACTGCTCTGGATAGTATCACTGCTCTGGATAGTATCACTACTCTAGATAGTATCACTACTCTGGATAGTATCACTATTCTGATAGTATCACTACTAGTATCACTATTCTGATAGTATCACTATTCTGTTAGTATCACTACTAGTATCACTGCTCTGGATAGTATCACTACTCTGATAGTATCACTACTAGTATCACTCTGATAGTATCACTGCTCTGATAGTATCACTGCTAGTATCACTATTCTGGATAGTATCACTGCTCTGATAGTATCACTGCTCTGGATAGTATCACTGCTATTCTGGATAGTATCACTACTAGTATCACTACTCTGGATAGTATCTCTACTAGTATCACTACTCTGATAGTATCACTGCTAGTATATCTGATAGTTCGATAGTTTCACTACTAGTATCACTATTCTGATGGATATCACTATTATGTTAGTATCACTGCTAGTATCACTATTCTGATAGTGTCACTGCTAGTATCACTATTCTGATAGTATCACTACTAGTATCACTATTCTGATAGTATCACTGCTCTGGATAGTATCACTACTCTGGATAGTATCATCGCTATTCTGATAGTATCACTATAGTTCTGATAGTATCACACTCTGGATAGTATCACTGATAGTATCACTATTCTGATAGTATCACTGCTCTGGATAGTATCACTGCTCTGGATAGTATCACTGCTCTGGATAGTATCACTGCTCTGGATAGTATCACTGCTCTGGATAGTATCACTACTCTGATAGTATCACTACTAGTATCACTATTCTGATAGTATCACTATTCTGGATAGTATCACTGCTCTGGATAGTATCACTATTCTGGATAGACTAGTATCACTACTCTGGATAGTATCACTCACTAGTATCACTACTCTGGATAGTATCACTGCTCTGGATAGTATCACTACTCTGATAGTATCACTACTAGTATCACTATTCTGATAGTATCACTATTCTGTTAGTATCACTGCTCTAGTATCACTATTCCTGATAGTATCACTGCTGATAGTATCACTATTCTGATAGTATCACTACTAGTATCACTATTCTGATAGTATCACTGCTCTGGATAGTATCACTACTCTGGATAGTATCACTAATCGTATCGCTATTCTGATAGTATCACTATTCTGATAGTATCACTACTCTGGATAGTATCACTGCTAGTATCACTATTCTGATAGTATCAGTGCTCTGGATAGTATCACTGCTCTGGATAGTATCACTGCTCTGATAGTGTCACTGCTCTGGATAGTGTCACTGCTCTGATAGTATCACTGCTCTGGATAGTATCACTGCTCTGGATAGTATCACTGCTCTGGATAGTATCACTGCTAGTATCACTACTCTGACTAGTATCACTGCTCTGGATAGTATCACTGCTCTGATAGTATCACTGCTCTGGATAGTATCACTACTCTGGATAGTATCACTGCTCTGGATAGTATCACTGCTCTGGATAGTATCACTGCTCTGGATAGTATCACTACTCTAGATAGTATCACTACTCTGGATAGTATCACTCCTCTGGATAGTATCACTATTCTGATAGTATCACTACTAGTATCACTATTCTGATAGTATCACTGCTCTGGATAGTATCACTGCTCTGGATAGTATCACTGCTCTGGATAGTTTCACTACTAGTATCACTATTCTGATAGTATCACTATTCGGTTAGTATCACTACTAGTATACCTATTCTGATAGTATCACTACTCTGGATAGTATAACTGCTAGTATCACTATTCTGATAGTATCACTGCTAGTATCACTATTCTGATAGTATCACTATTCTGATAGTATCACTGCTCTGGATAGGGTCACTGCTCTGGATAGTATCACTGCTCTGGATAGTATCACTACTCTGGATAGTATCACTACTCTGGATAGTATCACTCCTCTGGATAGTATCACTATTCTGATAGTATCACTACTAGTATCACTATTCTGATAGTATCACTATTCTGATAGTATCACTATTCTGAAAGTATCACTACTAGTATCACTATTCTGATAGTATCACTATTCTGATAGTGTCACTGCTAGTATCACTATTCTGATAGTATCACTATTCTGATAGTATACCTGCTCTGGATAGTATCACTATTCTGGATAGTATCACTGATAGTATCACTACTCTGGATAGTAGTATCACTACTCTGGATAGTATCACTGCTCTGGATAGTATCACTGCTCTGATAGTATCACTGCTCTGGATAGTATCACATTCTGATAGTATCACTGCTCTGATAGTTTCACTGCTAGTATCACTATTCTGATAGTATCACTGCTAGTATCACTATTCCGATAGTATCACTACTAGTATCACTATTCTGATGGTATCACTATTATGTTAGTTTCACTGCTAGTATCACTATTCTGATAGTATCACTGCTAGTATCACTATTCTGATAGTATCACTACTAGTATCACTATTCTGATAGTATCACTGCTCTGGATAGTATCACTACTCTGGATAGTATCACTAATCGTATCGCTATTCTGATAGTATCACTATTCTGATAGTATCACTACTCTGGATAGTATCACTGCTAGTATCACTATTCTGATAGTATCAGTGCTCTGGATAGTATCACTGCTCTGGATAGTATCACTGCTCTGATAGTGTCACTGCTCTGGATAGTGTCACTGCTCTGATAGTATCACTGCTCTGGATAGTATCACTGCTAGTATCACTATTCTGATAGTATCACTACTCGGTTAGTATCACTACTAGATAGTATCACTATTCTGATAGTATCACTACTCTGGATAGTATCACTGCTAGTATCACTATTCTGATAGTATCACTGCTGGATAGTATCACTATTCTGATAGTATCACTATTCTGATAGTATCACTGCTCTGGATAGTATCACTGCTCTGATAGTATCACTGCTCTGGATAGTATCACACTAGGATAGTATCACTACTCTGATAGTATCACTCCTCTGGATAGTATCACTATTCTGATAGTATCACTACTAGTATCACTATTCTGATAGTATCACTATTCTGATAGTATCACTGCTCTGATAGTATCACTACTAGTATCACTATTCTGATAGTATCACTATTCTGATAGTATCACTGCTAGTATCACTATTGGATAGTATCACTATTCTGATAGTATCACTGCTCTGGATAGTATCACTGCTCTGATAGTATCACTACTAGTATCACTACTCTGGATATAGTATCACTACTCTGGATAGTATCACTGCTAATATACTCTCATGGACTACTAGTATCACTATTCTGATAGTATCACTATTCTGATAGTATCACTGTGGATAGTATCACTATTCTGATAGTATCACTGCTAGTATCACTATTCTGATAGTATCACTGCTAGTATCACTATTCTGATAGTATCACTGCTCTGGATAGTATCACTACTCTGGATAGTATCATTCTGATAGTATCACTCTGATAGTATCACTATTCTGATAGTATCACTACTCTGGATAGTATCACTGCTAGTATCACTATTCTGATAGTATCAGTGCTCTGGATAGTATCACTGCTCTGGATAGTATCACTGCTCTGATAGTGTCACTGCTCTGGATAGTATCACTGCTCTGGATAGTATCACTGCTAGTATCACTGCTCTGGATAGTATCACTGCTCTGATAGTGTCACTGCTCTGGATAGTATCACTGCTAGTATCACTACTCTGGATAGTATCACTGCTCTGGATAGGATCACTGCTCTGATAGTGTCACTGCTCTGATAGTATCACTACTAGTATCACTATTCTGATAGTATCACTGCTCTGGATAGTATCACTGCTAGTATCACTACTCTGGATAGTATCACTGCTCTGGATAGGATCACTGCTCTGATAGTGTCACTGCTCTGATAGTATCACTACTAGTATCACTATTCTGATAGTATCACTGCTCTGGATAGTATCACTGCTAGTATCACTACTCTGGATAGTATCACTGCTCTGGATAGTATCACTGCTCTGATAGTGTCACTGCTCTGGATAGTATCACTGCTAGTATCACTACTCTGGATAGTATCACTACTCTAGATAGTATCACTACTCTGGATAGTATCACTCCTCTGGATAGTATCACTATTCTGATAGTATCACTACTAGTATCACTATTCTGATAGTATCACTGCTCTGGATAGTATCACTGCTCTGGATAGTATCACTGCTCTGGATAGTTTCACTACTAGTATCACTATTCTGATAGTATCACTGCTCTGGATAGTTTCACTACTAGTATCACTATTCTGATAGTATCACTATTAGGTTAGTATCACTACTAGTATACCTATTCTGATAGTATCACTACTCTGGATAGTATAACTACTAGTATCACTATTCTGATAGTATCACTATTCTGTTAGTATCACTACTAGTATCACTATTCTGATAGTATCACTATTCTGAAAGTATCACTACTAGTATCACTATTCTGATAGTATCACTATTCTGATAGTGTCACTGCTAGTATCACTATTCTGATAGTATCACTATTCTGATAGTATACCTGCTCTGGATAGTATCACTATTCTGGATAGTATCACTACTAGTATCACTACTCTGGATAGTATCTCTACTAGTATCACTGCTCTGGATAGTATCACTGCTAGTATCACTATTCTGATAGTATCACTACTGATATCACTATTCTGATAGTATCACTATTATAGTATTAGTTTCACTGCTAGTATCACTATTCTGATAGTATCACTGCTAGTATCACTATTCTGATAGTATCACTACTCTGATAGTATCACTATTCTGATAGTATCACTGCTCTGGATAGTATCACTGCTCGGATAGTATCACTCACTCTGGATAGTATCACTATTCTGGATAGTATCACTGCTCTGATAGTATCACTAGTATCACTATTCTGATAGTATCACTCTGGATAGTATCACTGCTCTGGATAGTATCACTGCTCTGGATAGTATCACTGCTCTGGATAGTATCACTGCTCTGATAGTGTCACTGCTCTGGATAGTGTCACTGCTCTGATAGTATCACTACTCTGGATAGTATCACTGCTCTGGATAGTATCACTGCTAGTATCACTGCTCTGGATAGTATCACTGCTCTGATAGTATCACTGCTCTGGATAGTATCACTGCTAGTATCACTACTCTGATAGTATCACTGCTCTGGATAGTATCACTGCTCTGGATAGTATCACTGCTCTGGATAGTATCACTGCTCTGGATAGTATCACTGCTCTGGATAGTATCACTACTCTGGATAGTATCACTCTGGATAGTATCTCTGGATAGTATCACTATTCTGATAGTAGTATCACTGCTCTGATAGTATCACTACTCTGATAGTATCACTGCTCTGGATAGTATCACTGCTCTGGATAGTATCACTGCTCTGGATAGTATCACTACTAGTATCACTATTCTGATAGTATCACTCTGGATAGTATCACTACTAGTATCACTATTCTGATAGTATCACTACTCTGGATAGTATCACTGCTCTGATAGTATCACTGCTCTGGATAGTATCACTATTCTGATAGTATCTCTACTAGTATCACTGCTCTGATAGTATCACTATTCTGATAGTATCACTGCTGATAGTATCACTGATAGTATCACACTCTGATAGTATCACTGCTCTGGATAGTATCACTGCTCTGGATAGTATCACTACTAGTATCACTACTCTGGATAGTATCACTACTCTAGTATCACTACTCTGGATAGTATCACTGCTGGATAGTATCACTCCTGATAGTTTCACTACTAGTATCACTATTCTGATAGTATCACTATTCGATAGTATCACTGCTAGTATCACTATTCTGATAGTATCACTGATAGTATCACTATTCTGATAGTATCACTACTAGTATCACTGCTCTCTGATAGTATCACTGCTCTGGATAGTATCTGCTCTGGATAGTATCACTTCTGGATAGTATCACTATTCTGATAGTATCACTATTCTGATAGTATCACTACTCTGGATAGTATCACTGCTAGTATCACTATTCTGATAGTATCAGTGCTCTGGATAGTATCACTGCTCTGGATAGTATCACTGCTCTGATAGTGTCACTGCTCTGGATAGTGTCACTGCTCTGATAGTATCACTACTCTGGATAGTATCACTGCTAGTATCACTATTCTGATAGTATCACTGCTCTGGATAGTATCACTGCTCTGATAGTATCACTGCTCTGGATAGTATCACTACTAGTATCACTACTCTGGATAGTATCACTGCTCTGGATAGTATCACTGCTCTAGTATCACTGCTCTGGATAGTATCACTGCTAGTATCACTACTCTGGATAGTATCACTCTGGATAGTATCACTGCTCTGGATAGTATCACTACTCTGATAGTATCACTATCTGGATAGTATCACTGCTCTAGTATCACTATTCTGGATAGTATCACTACTCTGGATAGTATCACTAGTATCACTATTCTGATAGTATCACTGCTCTGATAGTATCACTGCTCTGGATAGTATCACTGCTCTGATAGTGTCACTGCTCTGATAGTATCACTACTCTGGATAGTATCACTGCTAGTATCACTACTCTGGATAGTATCACTGCTCTGGATAGTATCACTGCTAGTATCACTGCTCTGGATAGTATCACTGCTCTGATAGTGTCACTGCTCTGGATAGTATCACTGCTAGTATCACTACTCTGGATAGTATCACTGCTCTGGATAGTATCACTGCTCTGATAGTATCACTGCTCTGGATAGTATCACTACTAGTATCACTATTCTGATAGTATCACTGCTCTGGATAGTATCACTGCTAGTATCACTACTCTGGATAGTATCACTGCTCTGGATAGTATCACTGCTCTGATAGTGTCACTGCTCTGGATAGTATCACTGCTAGTATCACTACTCTGGATAGTATCACTGCTCTGGATAGGATCACTGCTCTGATAGTATCACTACTAGTATCACTATTCTGATAGTATCACTGCTCTGGATAGTAGTATCACTGCTCTGGATAGTATCACTGCTCTGATAGTATCACTGCTCTGGATAGTATCACTGCTCTGGATAGTATCACTGCTCTGGATAGTATCACTGCTCTGGATAGTTTCACTACTAGTATCACTATTCTGATAGTATCACTATTCTGATAGTATCACTGCTCTGGATAGTATCACTGCTCTGATAGTATCACTGCTCTGGATAGTATCACTGCTCTGGATAGTATCACTGCTCTGGATAGTATCACTACTCTAGATAGTATCACTACTCTGGATAGTATCACTCCTCTGGATAGTATCACTATTCTGATAGATCAGTATCACTACTCTGGATAGTATCACTAGTATCACTGCTCTGGATAGTATCACTGCTCTGATAGTATCACTACTCTGATAGTATCACTGCTCTGGATAGTATCACTGCTCTGGATAGTATCACTGCTCTGGATAGTATCACTGCTCTGAGATAGTATCACTACTCTGGATAGTATCACTGCTCTGGATAGTATCACTGCTCTGATAGTATCACTACTAGTATCACTACTGATATATCACTGCTAGTATCACTACTGCTCTGGATAGTATCGCTATTCTGATAGTATCACTACTCTGGATAGTATCACTACTCTGGATAGTATCACTATTCTGATAGTATCACTACTAGTATCACTATTCTGATAGTATCACTACTCTGGATAGTATCACTGCTAGTATCACTATTCTGATAGTATCACTGCTCTGGATAGTATCACTACTCTGGATAGTATGACTGCTCTGGATAGTATCACTACTCTGGATAGTATCACTAATCGTATCGCTATTCTGATAGTATCACTATTCTGATAGTATCACTAATAGTATCACTACTCTGGATAGTATCACTGCTGGATAGTATCACTATTCTGATAGTATCACTACTCTGGATAGTATAGTAGTATCACTGCTCTGATAGTATCACTGCTCTGGATAGTATCACTATAGTATCACTATTCTGATAGTATCACTGGATAGTATCACTGCTCTGGATAGTATCACTGCTCTGATAGTATCACTGCTCTGGATAGTATCACTGCTCTGGATAGTATCACTACTCTGGATAGTATCACTGCTAGTATCACACTGCTCTGGATAGTATCACTGCTCTGGATAGTATCACTGCTAGTATCACTACTCTGGATAGTATCACTGCTCTGGATAGTATCACTGCTCTGATAGTGTCACTGCTCTGGATAGTATCACTGCTAGTATCACTACTCTGGATAGTATCACTGCTCTGGATAGGATCACTGCTCTGATAGTGTCACTGCTCTGATAGTATCACTACTAGTATCACTATTCTGATAGTATCACTGCTCTGGATAGTATCACTGCTAGTATCACTACTCTGATAGTATCACTGCTCTGGATAGTATCACTGCTCTGATAGTGTCACTGCTCTGGATAGTATCACTGCTAGTATCACTACTCTGGATAGTATCACTGCTCTGGATAGGATCACTGCTCTGATAGTATCACTACTAGTATCACTATTCTGATAGTATCACTGCTCTGGATAGTATCACTGCTAGTATCACTACTCTGGATAGTATCACTGCTCTGATAGTGTCACTGCTCTGGATAGTGTCACTGCTCTGGATAGTGTCACTGCTCTGATAGTATCACTACTCTGATAGTATCACTACTAGTATCACTATTCTGATAGTATCACTATTCTGAGAGTATCACTGCTCTGGATAGTGTCACTGCTCTGATAGTATCACTGCTCTGGATAGTATCACTGCTCTGGATAGTATCACTGCTCTGGATAGTATCACTACTCTAGATAGTATCACTACTCTGGATAGTATCACTCCTCTGGATAGTATCACTATTCTGATAGTATCACTAATAGTATCACTACTCTGGATAGTATCACTGCTAGTATCACTGCTCTGGATAGTATCACTGCTCTGGATAGTATCACTACTCTGATAGTATCACTGCTCTGGATAGTATCACTGCTCTGGATAGTATCACTGCTCTGGATAGTATCACTACTCTAGATAGTATCACTACTCTGGATAGTATCACTCCTCTGGATAGTATCACTATTCTGATAGTATCACTACTAGTATCACTATTCTGATAGTATCACTACTCTGGATAGTATCACTAATCGTATCGCTATTCTGATAGTATCACTACTCTGGATAGTATCACTACTCTGGATAGTATCACTATTCTGATAGTATCACTACTAGTATCACTATTCTGATAGTATCACTACTCTGGATAGTATCACTGCTAGTATCACTATTCTGATAGTATCACTGCTCTGGATAGTATCACTACTCTGGATAGTATGACTGCTCTGGATAGTATCACTACTCTGGATAGTATCACTAATCGTATCGCTATTCTGATAGTATCACTATTCTGATAGTATCACTAATAGTATCACTACTCTGGATAGTATCACTGCTAGTATCACTATTCTGATAGTATCACTGCTCTGGATAGTGTCACTGCTCTGATAGTATCACTGCTCTGGATAGTATCACTGCTAGTATCACTATTCTGATAGTATCAGTGCTCTGGATAGTATCACTGCTCTGGATAGTATCACTGCTCTGATAGTGTCACTGCTCTGGATAGTGTCACTGCTCTGATAGTATCACTACTCTGGATAGTATCACTGCTAGTATCACTACTCTGGATAGTATCACTGCTCTGGATAGTATCACTGCTAGTATCACTACTCTGGATAGTATCACTGCTCTGGATAGTATCACTGCTCTGATAGTGTCACTGCTCTGGATAGTATCACTGCTAGTATCACTACTCTGGATAGTATCACTGCTCTGGATAGGATCACTGCTCTGATAGTGTCACTGCTCTGATAGTATCACTACTAGTATCACTATTCTGATAGTATCACTGCTCTGGATAGTATCACTGCTAGTATCACTACTCTGGATAGTATCACTGCTCTGGATAGTATCACTGCTCTGATAGTGTCACTGCTCTGGATAGTATCACTGCTAGTATCACTACTCTGGATAGTATCACTACTCTGGATAGGATCACTGCTCTGATAGTGTCACTGCTCTGATAGTATCACTACTAGTATCACTATTCTGATAGTATCACTGCTCTGGATAGTATCACTGCTAGTATCACTACTCTGGATAGTATCACTGCTCTGATAGTGTCACTGCTCTGGATAGTGTCACTGCTCTGGATAGTGTCACTGCTCTGATAGTATCACTACTCTGATAGTATCACTACTAGTATCACTATTCTGATAGTATCACTACTCTGATAGTATCACTGCTCTGGATAGTATCACTGCTAGTATCACTGCTCTGGATAGTATCACTACTCTGGATAGTATCACTGCTCTGATAGTGTCACTGCTCTGGATAGTGTCACTGCTCTGGATAGTGTCACTGCTCTGATAGTATCACTACTCTGATAGTATCACTACTAGTATCACTATTCTGATAGTATCACTACTCTGATAGTATCACTGCTCTGGATAGTGTCACTGCTCTGATAGTATCACTGCTCTGGATAGTATCACTGCTAGTATCACTGCTCTGGATAGTATCACTACTCTGGATAGTATCACTGCTCTGATAGTGTCACTGCTCTGGATAGTGTCACTGCTCTGGATAGTGTCACTGCTCTGATAGTATCACTGCTCTGATAGTATCACTACTCTGGATAGTATCACTACTAGTATCACTATTCTGATAGTATCAGTGCTCTGGATAGTATCACTGCTCTGGATAGTATCACTGCTCTGATAGTGTCACTGCTCTGGATAGTGTCACTGCTCTGATAGTATCACTACTCTGGATAGTATCACTGCTAGTATCACTACTCTGGATAGTATCACTGCTCTGGATAGTATCACTGCTAGTATCACTACTCTGGATAGTATCACTGCTCTGGATAGGATCACTGCTCTGATAGTGTCACTGCTCTGATAGTATCACTACTAGTATCACTATTCTGATAGTATCACTGCTCTGGATAGTATCACTGCTAGTATCACTACTCTGGATAGTATCACTGCTCTGGATAGTATCACTGCTCTGATAGTGTCACTGCTCTGGATAGTATCACTGCTAGTATCACTACTCTGGATAGTATCACTGCTCTGATAGTGTCACTGCTCTGGATAGTGTCACTGCTCTGGATAGTGTCACTGCTCTGATAGTATCACTACTCTGATAGTATCACTACTAGTATCACTATTCTGATAGTATCACTACTCTGATAGTATCACTGCTCTGATAGTGTCACTGCTCTGATAGTATCACTGCTCTGGATAGTATCACTGCTCTGGATAGTATCACTGCTCTGGATAGTATCACTGCTAGTATCACTGCTCTGGATAGTATCACTACTCTGGATAGTATCACTGCTCTGGATAGTATCACTGCTCTGGATAGTGTCACTGCTCTGATAGTATCACTACTCTGATAGTATCACTACTAGGATAGTATCACTACTCTGGATAGTATCACTGCTCTGGATAGTATCACTGCTAGTATCACTACTCTGGATAGTATCACTACTCTGGATAGTATCACTGCTCTGATAGTGTCACTGCTCTGATAGTATCACTACTAGTATCACTATTCTGATAGTATCACTGCTCTGGATAGTATCACTGCTAGTATCACTACTCTGGATAGTATCACTGCTCTGATAGTGTCACTGCTCTGGATAGTGTCACTGCTCTGGATAGTGTCACTGCTCTGATAGTATCACTACTCTGATAGTATCACTACTAGTATCACTATTCTGATAGTATCACTACTCTGATAGTATCACTGCTCTGGATAGTGTCACTGCTCTGATAGTATCACTGCTCTGGATAGTATCACTGCTCTGGATAGTATCACTGCTCTGGATAGTATCACTGCTCTGGATAGTATCACTGCTCTGGATAGTATCACTACTCTGGATAGTATCACTGCTCTGATAGTGTCACTGCTCTGGATAGTGTCACTGCTCTGGATAGTATCACTACTCTGATAGTATCACTACTAGTATCACTATTCTGATAGTATCACTACTCTGATAGTATCACTGCTCTGGATAGTATCACTGCTAGTATCACTGCTCTGGATAGTATCACTACTCTGGATAGTATCACTGCTCTGATAGTGTCACTGCTCTGGATAGTGTCACTGCTCTGGATAGTGTCACTGCTCTGATAGTATCACTACTCTGATAGTATCACTACTAGTATCACTATTCTGATAGTATCACTACTCTGATAGTATCACTGCTCTGGATAGTGTCACTGCTCTGATAGTATCACTGCTCTGGATAGTATCACTGCTAGTATCACTGCTCTGGATAGTATCACTACTCTGGATAGTATCACTGCTCTGATAGTGTCACTGCTCTGGATAGTGTCACTGCTCTGGATAGTGTCACTGCTCTGATAGTATCACTGCTCTGATAGTATCACTACTCTGATAGTATCACTACTAGTATCACTATTCTGATAGTATCAGTGCTCTGGATAGTATCACTGCTCTGGATAGTATCACTGCTCTGATAGTGTCACTGCTCTGGATAGTGTCACTGCTCTGATAGTATCACTACTCTGGATAGTATCACTGCTAGTATCACTACTCTGGATAGTATCACTGCTCTGGATAGTATCACTGCTAGTATCACTACTCTGGATAGTATCACTGCTCTGGATAGTATCACTGCTCTGATAGTGTCACTGCTCTGGATAGTATCACTGCTAGTATCACTACTCTGGATAGTATCACTGCTCTGGATAGGATCACTGCTCTGATAGTGTCACTGCTCTGATAGTATCACTACTAGTATCACTATTCTGATAGTATCACTGCTCTGGATAGTATCACTGCTAGTATCACTACTCTGGATAGTATCACTGCTCTGGATAGTATCACTGCTCTGATAGTGTCACTGCTCTGGATAGTATCACTGCTAGTATCACTACTCTGGATAGTATCACTGCTCTGGATAGGATCACTGCTCTGATAGTGTCACTGCTCTGATAGTATCACTACTAGTATCACTATATCACTGATAGTATCACTGCTCTGGATAGTATCACTGATAGTATCACTACTCTGGATAGTATCACTGCTCTGATAGTATCACTGCTCTGATAGATCAGTAGTATCACTACTCTGGATAGTGTCACTGCTCTGATAGTATCACTACTCTGATAGTATCACTACTAGTATCACTATTCTGATAGTATCACTACTCTGATAGTATCACTGCTCTGATAGTGTCACTGCTCTGATAGTATCACTGCTCTGGATAGTATCACTGCTCTGGATAGTATCACTGCTAGTATCACTACTCTGACTAGTATCACTGCTCTGGATAGTATCACTGCTCTGGATAGTATCACTACTCTGGATAGTATCACTGCTCTGGATAGTATCACTAGTATCACTACTCTGATAGTATCACTGCTCTAGTATCACTATTCTGATAGTATCACTACTCTGATAGTATCACTGTTCTGGATAGTGTCACTGCTCTGATAGTATCACTGCTCTGGATAGTATCACTGCTAGTATCACTGCTCTGGATAGTATCACTACTCTGGATAGTATCACTGCTCTGATAGTGTCACTGCTCTGATAGTATCACTGCTCTGGATAGTATCACTGCTCTGGATAGTATCACTACTCTGATAGTATCACTGCTCTGATAGTATCACTGCTCTGATAGTATCACTACTCTGGATAGTATCACTAGTATCTCTGGATAGTATCACTGCTCTGATAGTATCACTGCTCTGGATAGTATCACTGCTCTGGATAGTATCACTACTCTGGATAGTATCACTGCTAGTATCACTACTCTGGATAGTATCACTGCTCTGGATAGTATCACTGCTAGTATCACTACTCTGGATAGTATCACTGCTCTGGATAGTATCACTGCTCTGATAGTGTCACTGCTCTGGATAGTATCACTGCTCTGGATAGTATCACTACTCTGGATAGTATCACTGCTCTGGATAGTATCACTGCTCTGATAGTATCACTGCTCTGATAGTATCACTGCTCTGGATAGTATCACTATTCTGATAGTATCACTGCTCTGGATAGTATCACTGCTAGTATCACTACTCTGGATAGTATCACTGCTCTGGATAGTATCACTGCTCTGATAGTGTCACTGCTCTGGATAGTATCACTGCTAGTATCACTACTCTGGATAGTATCACTGCTCTGATAGTGTCACTGCTCTGGATAGTGTCACTGCTCTGGATAGTGTCACTGCTCTGATAGTATCACTACTCTGATAGTATCACTACTTGTATCACTATTCTGATAGTATCACTACTCTGATAGTATCACTGCTCTGGATAGTGTCACTGCTCTGATAGTATCACTACTCTGGATAGTATCACTGCTAGTATCACTACTCTGGATAGTATCACTGCTCTGGATAGTATCACTGCTAGTATCACTACTCTGGATAGTATCACTACTCTGGATAGTATCACTGCTCTGATAGTGTCACTGCTCTGATAGTATCACTACTAGTATCACTATTCTGATAGTATCACTGCTCTGGATAGTATCACTACTAGTATCACTATTCTGATAGTATCACTACTCTGATAGTATCACTGCTCTGGATAGTGTCACTGCTCTGATAGTATCACTGCTCTGGATAGTATCACTGCTCTGGATAGTATCACTGCTCTGGATAGTATCACTACTCTGGATAGTATCACTGCTCTGATAGTGTCACTGCTCTGGATAGTGTCACTGCTCTGGATAGTGTCACTGCTCTGATAGTATCACTACTCTGATAGTATCACTACTAGTATCACTATTCTGATAGTATCACTACTCTGATAGTATCACTGCTCTGGATAGTGTCACTGCTCTGATAGTATCACTGCTCTGGATAGTATCACTGCTCTGGATAGTATCACTGCTCTGGATAGTATCACTGCTAGTATCACTGCTCTGGATAGTATCACTGCTCTGGATAGTATCACTACTCTGATAGTATCACTACTCTGATAGTATCACTGCTCTGGATAGTGTCACTGCTCTGATAGTATCACTGCTCTGGATAGTATCACTGCTCTGGATAGTATCACTGCTCTGGATAGTATCACTACTCTGGATAGTATCACTGCTCTGATAGTGTCACTGCTCTGGATAGTGTCACTGCTCTGGATAGTGTCACTGCTCTGATAGTATCACTACTCTGATAGTATCACTACTAGTATCACTATTCTGATAGTATCACTACTCTGATAGTATCACTGCTCTGGATAGTGTCACTGCTCTGATAGTATCACTGCTCTGGATAGTATCACTGCTCTGGATAGTATCACTGCTCTGGATAGTATCACTGCTAGTATCACTGCTCTGGATAGTATCACTGCTCTGGATAGTATCACTACTCTGATAGTATCACTGCTCTGAATAGTATCACTGCTCTGGATAGTATCACTGCTCTGGATAGTATCACTACTCTAGATAGTATCACTACTCTGGATAGTATCACTCCTCTGGATAGTATCACTATTCTGATAGTATCACTACTAGTATCACTATTCTGATAGTATCAGTGCTCTGGATAGTATCACTGCTCTGGATAGTATCACTGCTCTGATAGTGTCACTGCTCTGGATAGTGTCACTGCTCTGATAGTATCACTACTCTGGATAGTATCACTGCTAGTATCACTACTCTGGATAGTATCACTGCTCTGGATAGTATCACTGCTAGTATCACTACTCTGGATAGTGTCACTGCTCTGATAGTATCACTACTCTGATAGTATCACTACTTGTATCACTATTCTGATAGTATCACTACTCTGATAGTATCACTGCTCTGGATAGTGTCACTGCTCTGATAGTATCACTGCTCTGGATAGTATCACTGCTCTGGATAGTATCACTGCTCTGGATAGTATCACTGCTAGTATCACTGCTCTGGATAGTATCACTACTCTGGATAGTATCACTGCTCTGATAGTGTCACTGCTCTGGATAGTGTCACTGCTCTGGATAGTGTCACTGCTCTGATAGTATCACTACTCTGGATAGTATCACTGCTAGTATCACTACTCTGGATAGTATCACTGCTCTGGATAGTATCACTGCTAGTATCACTACTCTGGATAGTATCACTACTCTGGATAGTATCACTGCTCTGATAGTGTCACTGCTCTGATAGTATCACTACTAGTATCACTATTCTGATAGTATCACTGCTCTGGATAGTATCACTGCTAGTATCACTACTCTGGATAGTATCACTGCTGTGATAGTGTCACTGCTCTGGATAGTGTCACTGCTCTGGATAGTGTCACTGCTCTGATAGTATCACTACTCTGATAGTATCACTACTAGTATCACTATTCTGATAGTATCACTACTCTGATAGTATCACTGCTCTGGATAGTGTCACTGCTCTGATAGTATCACTGCTCTGGATAGTATCACTGCTCTGGATAGTATCACTGCTCTGGATAGTATCACTGCTAGTATCACTGCTCTGGATAGTATCACTACTCTGGATAGTATCACTGCTCTGATAGTGTCACTGCTCTGGATAGTGTCACTGCTCTGGATAGTGTCACTGCTCTGATAGTATCACTACTCTGATAGTATCACTACTAGTATCACTATTCTGATAGTATCACTACTCTGATAGTATCACTGCTCTGGATAGTATCACTGCTCTGATAGTGTCACTGCTCTGGATAGTGTCACTGCTCTGGATAGTGTCACTGCTCTGATAGTATCACTACTCTGATAGTATCACTACTAGTATCACTATTCTGATAGTATCACTACTCTGATAGTATCACTGCTCTTGATAGTGTCACTGCTCTGATAGTATCACTGCTCTGGATAGTATCACTGCTCTGGATAGTATCACTGCTAGTATCACTGCTCTGGATAGTATCACTACTCTGGATAGTATCACTGCTCTGATAGTGTCACTGCTCTGGATAGTGTCACTGCTCTGGATAGTATCACTGGATAGTATCTGATAGTATCACTACTCTGATAGTATCACTCACTAGTATCACTATTCTGATAGTATCACTCTGATAGTATCACTGCTCTGGATAGTATCACTGCTCTGATAGTATCACTGCTCTGGATAGTATCACTGCTAGTATCATTGCTCTGGATAGTATCACTCACTCTGATAGTATCACTGCTCTGATAGTGTCACTGCTCTGGATAGTGTCACTGCTCTGGATAGTGTCACTGCTCTGATAGTATCACTGCTCTGATAGTATCACTACTCTGATAGTATCACTACTAGTATCACTATTCTGATAGTATCAGTGCTCTGGATAGTATCACTGCTCTGGATAGTATCACTGCTCTGATAGTGTCACTGCTCTGGATAGTGTCACTGCTCTGATAGTATCACTACTCTGGATAGTATCACTGCTAGTATCACTACTCTGGATAGTATCACTGTTCTGGATAGTATCACTGCTAGTATCACTACTCTGGATAGTATCACTGCTCTGGATAGTATCACTGCTCTGATAGTGTCACTGCTCTGGATAGTATCACTGCTAGTATCACTACTCTGGATAGTATCACTGCTCTGGATAGTATCACTGCTCTGATAGTGTCACTGCTCTGGATAGTATCACTACTAGTATCACTACTCTGGATAGTATCACTGCTCTGGATAGTATCACTGCTAGTATCACTACTCTGGATAGTATCACTGCTCTGGATAGTATCACTGCTCTGATAGTGTCACTGCTCTGGATAGTATCACTGCTAGTATCACTACTCTGGATAGTATCACTGCTCTGATAGTGTCACTGCTCTGGATAGTGTCACTGCTCTGGATAGTGTCACTGCTCTGATAGTATCACTACTCTGATAGTATCACTACTTGTATCACTATTCTGATAGTATCACTACTCTGATAGTATCACTGCTCTGGATAGTGTCACTGCTCTGATAGTATCACTGCTCTGGATAGTATCACTGCTCTGGATAGTATCACTGCTCTGGATAGTATCACTGCTAGTATCACTACTCTGGATAGTATCACTACTCTGGATAGTATCACTGCTCTGATAGTGTCACTGCTCTGGATAGTGTCACTGCTCTGGATAGTGTCACTGCTCTGATAGTATCACTGCTCTGATAGTATCACTACTCTGATAGTATCACTACTAGTATCACTATTCTGATAGTATCAGTGCTCTGGATAGTATCACTGCTCTGGATAGTATCACTGCTCTGATAGTGTCACTGCTCTGGATAGTGTCACTGCTCTGATAGTATCACTACTCTGGATAGTATCACTGCTAGTATCACTACTCTGGATAGTATCACTGCTCTGGATAGTATCACTGCTAGTATCACTACTCTGGATAGTATCACTGCTCTGGATAGTATCACTGCTCTGATAGTATCACTGCTAGTATCTGGATAGTATCACTGCTAGTATCACTACTCTGGATAGTATCACTGCTCTGGATAGTATCACTGCTCTGATAGTATCACTGCTCTGATAGTATCACTACTCTGGATAGTATCACTATTCTGATAGTATCACTACTCTGGATAGTATATCACTGATAGTATCACTACTCTGGATAGTATCACTGCTCTGGATAGTATCACTATCACTCTGATAGTATCACTGCTCTGGATAGTATCACTGATAGTATCACTACTCTGGATAGTATCACTGCTCTGATAGTATCACTGCTCTGGATAGTATCACTGCTCTGGATAGTATCACTGCTCTGGATAGTATCACTACTCTGATAGTATCACTACTAGTATAGTATCACTATTCTGATAGTATCACTACTCTGGATAGTATCACTGCTCTGGATAGTATCACTGCTCTGGATAGTATCACTGCTCTGGATAGTATCACTGCTCTGGATAGTATCACACTAGTATCACTGCTCTGGATAGTATCACTACTCTGGATAGTATCACTACTCTGGATAGTATCACTCACTCTGGATAGTATCACTGCTCTGGATAGTATCACTGCTCTGGATAGTATCACTGCTCTGATAGTATCACTACTCTGATAGTATCACACTGATAGTATCACTGCTCTGATAGTATCACTGCTCTGGATAGTATCACTGCTCTGATAGTATCACTGCTCTGATAGTATCACTGCTCTGGATAGTGCTAGTATCACTGCTCTGATAGTATCACTACTCTGGATAGTATCACTGCTCTGGATAGTATCACTACTCTGGATAGTATCACTGTTCTGGATAGTATCACTGATAGTATCACTACTCTGGATAGTATCACTGCTCTGATAGTATCACTGCTCTGATAGTATCACTGCTCTGGATAGTATCACTGCTAGTATCACTACTCTGGATAGTATCATCACTGATAGTATCACTGCTCTGATAGTATCACTGCTCTGGATAGTATCACTACTAGTATCACTATTCTGATAGTATCACTGCTCTGATAGTATCACTGCTCTGGATAGTATCACTACTCTGGATAGTATCACTGCTCTGGATAGTATCACTGCTCTGGATAGTATCACTGCTCTGGATAGTATCACTGCTAGTATCATCACTCTGATAGTATCACTGCTCTGATAGTATCACTGCTCTGGATAGTATCACTGCTCTGGATAGTATCACTGCTCTGATAGTATCACTCTGGATAGTATCACTACTGGATAGTATCACTACTCTGATAGTATCACTGCTCTGGATAGTATCACTGCTCTGATAGTATCACTGCTCTGGATAGTATCACTGCTCTGGATAGTATCACTGCTCTGGATAGTATCACTAGTATCTGATAGTATCACTGCTCTGGATAGTATCACTACTCTGGATAGTATCACTACTCTGGATAGTATCACTGCTCTGGATAGTATCACTGCTCTGGATAGTATCACTGCTCTGATAGTATCACTACTCTGGATAGTATCACTGATAGTATCACTACTCTGGATAGTATCACTGCTCTGGATAGTATCACTAGTATCACTACTCTGGATAGTATCACTACTCTGGATAGTATCACTGCTCTGATAGTATCACTGCTCTGATAGTATCACTGACTAGTATCACTATTCTGGATAGTATCACTGCTCTGGATAGTATCACTGCTAGTATCACTACTCTGGATAGTATCACTGCTCTGATAGTATCACTGCTCTGGATAGTATCACTGCTCTGGATAGTGTCACTGCTCTGGATAGTATCACTACTCTGATAGTATCACTAGTATCACTCTGGATAGTATCACTACCTGATAGTATCACTGCTCTGGATAGTATCACTGCTCTGATAGTATCACTGCTCTGATAGTATCACTAGTATCTGGATAGTATCACTCTGATAGTATCACTGCTCTGGATAGATAGTATCACTACTCTGGATAGTATCACTCTGATAGTATCACTGCTCTGGATAGTATCACTGCTCTGGATAGTATCACTGCTCTGGATAGTATCATCACTGCTCTGATAGTATCACTACTAGTATCACTATCTCATAGTATCACTACTCTGGATAGTATCACTGCTCTTGATAGTATCACTGCTCTGATAGTATCACTGCTCTGGATAGTATCACTGCTCTGGATAGTATCACTGCTCTGGATAGTATCACTGCTAGTATCACTGCTCTGGATAGTATCACTGCTCTGGATAGTATCACTACTCTGATAGTATCACTGCTCTGAATAGTATCACTGCTCTGGATAGTATCACTGCTCTGGATAGTATCACTACTCTAGATAGTATCACTACTCTGGATAGTATCACTCCTCTGGATAGTATCACTATTCTGATAGTATCACTACTAGTATCACTATTCTGATAGTATCAGTGCTCTGGATAGTATCACTGCTCTGGATAGTATCACTGCTCTGATAGTTTCACTGCTCTGGATAGTGTCACTGCTCTGATAGTATCACTACTCTGGATAGTATCACTGCTAGTATCACTACTCTGGATAGTATCACTGCTCTGGATAGTATCACTGCTAGTATCACTACTCTGGATAGTGTCACTGCTCTGATAGTATCACTACTCTGATAGTATCACTACTTGTATCACTATTCTGATAGTATCACTACTCTGGATAGTATCACTGCTCTGGATAGTATCACTGCTGATAGTATCACTGCTCTGATAGTATCACTGCTCTGGATAGTATCACTACTCTGGATAGTATCACTGATAGTATCACTGCTCTGGATAGTATCACTGCTCTGGATAGTATCACTGCTCTGATAGTATCACTGCTCTGGATAGTATCACTGCTCTGGATAGTATCACTGCTCTGGATAGTATCACTACTCTGGATAGTATCACTCTAGTATCACTACTCTGGATAGTATCACTGCTCTGGATAGTATCACTGCTAGTATCACTACTCTGGATAGTATCACACTCTGGATAGTATCACTGCTCTGATAGTATCACTGCTCTGATAGTATCACACTAGTATCACTATTCTGATAGTATCACTACTCTGGATAGTATCACTAGCTCTGGATAGTATCACTCTGATAGTATCACTACTCTGGATAGTATCACTGCTCTGGATAGTATCACTGCTCTGATAGTATCACTACTCTGGATAGTATCACTACTAGTATCACTATTCTGGATAGTATCACTGCTCTGATAGTATCACTGCTCTGGATAGTATCACTGCTCTGATAGTATCACTGCTCTGGATAGTATCACTGCTCTGGATAGTATCACTGCTAGTATCACTGCTCTGGATAGTATCACTGCTCTGGATAGTATCACTGCTCTGGATAGTATCACTACTGGATAGTATCACTGCTCTGGATAGTATCACTGCTCTGATAGTATCACTACTCTGATAGTATCACTACTAGTATCACTATTCTGATAGTATATCACTGATAGTATCACTGCTCTGGATAGTATCACTGCTCTGATAGTATCACTGCTCTGGATAGTATCACTGCTCTGATAGTATCACTACTCTGATAGTATCACTCACTCTGGATAGTATCACTGATAGTATCACTGCTCTGGATAGTATCACTGCTGGATAGTATCACTGCTCTGGATAGTATCACTGCTCTGGATAGTATCACTACTCTGATAGTATCACTACTCTGGATAGTATCACTGTTTCACTCTGATAGTATCACTCTGCTAGTATCACTGCTCTGGATAGTATCACTGCTCTGATAGTATCACTGCTCTGGATAGTATCACTGCTCTGGATAGTATCACTGCTCTGGATAGTATCACTGCTAGTATCACTGCTCTGGATAGTATCACTACTCTGGATAGTATCACTGCTCTGATAGTGTCACTGCTCTGGATAGTGTCACTGCTCTGGATAGTGTCACTGCTCTGATAGTATCACTACTCTGATAGTATCACTACTAGTATCACTATTCTGATAGTATCACTACTCTGATAGTATCACTGCTCTGGATAGTGTCACTGCTCTGATAGTATCACTGCTCTGGATAGTATCACTGCTCTGGATAGTATCACTGCTAGTATCACTACTCTGACTAGTATCACTGCTCTGGATAGTATCACTGCTCTGGATAGTATCACTACTCTGATAGTATCACTGCTCTGGATAGTATCACTGCTCTGGATAGTATCACTGCTCTGGATAGTATCACTACTCTAGATAGTATCACTACTCTGGATAGTATCACTCCTCTGGATAGTATCACTATTCTGATAGTATCACTACTAGTTTCACTATTCTGATAGTATCTGCTCTGATAGTATCACTACTCTGGATAGTATCACTGCTCTGATAGTATCACTGCTCTGATAGTATCACTACTCTGATAGTATCACTGCTAGTATCACTACTCTGGATAGTATCACTGCTCTGGATAGTATCACTGCTAGTATCACTACTCTGGATAGTATCACTCCCTGGATAGTATCACTGCTCTGATAGTATCACTGCTCTGGATAGTATCACTGCTAGTATCACTACTGATAGTATCACTGCTCTGGATAGTATCACTGCTCTGATAGTATCACTGCTCTGATAGTATCACTACTGATAGTATCACTATTCTGATAGTATCACTACTCTGGATAGTATCACTGCTAGTATCACTGCTCTGGATAGTATCACTGCTCTGGATAGTATCACTGCTCTGATAGTATCACTGCTCTGATAGTATCACTACTCTGGATAGTATCACTACTAGTATCACTACCTGGATAGTATCACTGCTCTGGATAGTATCACTGCTCTGATAGTATCACTGCTCTGATAGTATCACTGACTAGTATCACTACTCTGATAGTATCACTGCTCTGGATAGTATCAACTGCTAGTATCACTACTCTGATAGTATCACTGCTCTGATAGTATCACTGCTCTGGATAGTATCACTGCTCTGGATAGTATCACTGCTCTGATAGTATCACTACTCTGATAGTATCACTAGTATCACTATTCTGGATAGTATCACTACTCTGATAGTATCACTGCTCTGGATAGTATCACTGCTCTGATAGTATCACTGCTCTGGATAGTATCACTGCTCTGGATAGTATCACTGCTCTGATAGTATAGTAGTATCACTACTCTGGATAGTATCACTACTCTGGATAGTATCACTGCTCTGATAGTATCACTGCTCTGGATAGTATCACTGCTCTGGATAGTATCACTAGCTCTGGATAGTATCACTACTGGATAGTATCACTACTCTGGATAGTATCACTGCTGATAGTATCACTACTCTGGATAGTATCACTGCTCTGGATAGTCACTCACTCTGGATAGTATCACTACTCTGATAGTATCACTACTAGTATCACTATTCTGGATAGTATCACTACTCTGATAGTATCACTGCTCTGGATAGTATCACTGCTCTGGATAGTATCACTACTCTGGATAGTATCACTGCTCTGGATAGTATCACTGCTCTGGATAGTATCACTGCTAGTATCACTGCTCTGGATAGTATCACTACTCTGATAGTATCACTACTCTGATAGTATCACTACTAGTATCACTGCTCTGGATAGTATCACTACTGATAGTATCACTACTCTGATAGTATCACTACTAGTATCTATTCTGATAGTATCACTCTGATAGTATCACTGCTCTGGATAGTATCACTGCTCTGATAGTATCACTGCTCTGGATAGTATCACTGCTCTGGATAGTATCACTGCTCTGGATAGTATCACTGCTAGTATCACTGCTCTGGATAGTATCACTGCTCTGGATAGTATCACTACTCTGATAGTATCACTGCTCTGAATAGTATCACTGCTCTGGATAGTATCACTGCTCTGGATAGTATCACTACTCTAGATAGTATCACTACTCTGGATAGTATCACTCCTCTGGATAGTATCACTATTCTGATAGTATCACTACTAGTATCACTATTCTGATAGTATCAGTGCTCTGGATAGTATCACTGCTCTGGATAGTATCACTGCTCTGATAGTGTCACTGCTCTGATAGTATCACTACTCTGGATAGTATCACTGCTAGTATCACTACTCTGGATAGTATCACTGCTCTGGATAGTATCACTGCTAGTATCACTACTCTGGATAGTATCACTACTCTGGATAGTATCACTAGTATCACTCTGATAGTGTCACTGCTCTGGATAGTATCACTGCTGGATAGTATCACTACTCTGGATAGTATCACTGCTCTGGATAGTATCACTGCTCTGATAGTGTCACTGCTCTGGATAGTATCACTGCTAGTATCACTACTCTGGATAGTATCACTGCTCTGGATAGGATCACTGCTCTGATAGTGTCACTGCTCTGATAGTATCACTACTAGTATCACTATTCTGATAGTATCACTGCTCTGGATAGTATCACTGCTAGTATCACTACTCTGGATAGTATCACTGCTCTGATAGTGTCACTGCTCTGGATAGTGTCACTGCTCTGGATAGTGTCACTGCTCTGATAGTATCACTACTCTGATAGTATCACTACTAGTATCACTATTCTGATAGTATCACTACTCTGGATAGTATCACTCCTCTGGATAGTATCACTATTCTGATAGTATCACTACTAGTATCACTATTCTGATAGTATCAGTGCTCTGGATAGTATCACTGCTCTGGATAGTATCACTGCTCTGATAGTGTCACTGCTCTGATAGTATCACTACTCTGGATAGTATCACTGCTAGTATCACTACTCTGGATAGTATCACTGCTCTGGATAGTATCACTGCTAGTATCACTACTCTGGATAGTATCACTGCTCTGGATAGTATCACTGCTCTGATAGTGTCACTGCTCTGGATAGTATCACTGCTAGTATCACTACTCTGGATAGTATCACTGCTCTGGATAGGATCACTGCTCTGATAGTGTCACTGCTCTGATAGTATCACTACTAGTATCACTATTCTGATAGTATCACTGCTCTGGATAGTATCACTGCTAGTATCACTACTCTGGATAGTATCACTGCTCTGGATAGTATCACTGCTCTGATAGTGTCACTGCTCTGTATCAGTATCACTGATAGTATCACTACTCTGGATAGTATCACTACTCTGGATAGGATCACTGCTCTGGATAGTATCACTGCTCTGATAGTATCACTACTGGATAGTATCACTATTCTGATAGTATCACTGCTCTGGATAGTATCACTGCTAGTATCACTACTCTGGATAGTATCACTGATAGTATCACTGCTCTGGATAGTATCACTGCTCTGGATAGTATCACTGCTCTGATAGTATCACTACTCTGATAGTATCACTGCTCTAGTATCACTATTCTGATAGTATCACTACTCTGATAGTATCAATGCTCTGGATAGTGTCACTGCTCTGATAGTATCACTGCTCTGGATAGTATCACTGCTCTGGATAGTATCACTGCTCTGGATAGTATCACTGCTAGTATCACTACTCTGGATAGTATCACTACTCTGGATAGTATCACTGCTCTGATAGTGTCACTGCTCTGGATAGTGTCACTACTCTGGATAGTATCACTGCTCTGATAGTATCACTGCTCTGATAGTATCACTACTCTGGATAGTATCACACTAGTATCACTATTCTGATAGTATCACTGCTCTGGATAGTATCACTACTCTGGATAGTATCACTGCTCTGATAGTATCACTGCTCTGGATAGTATCACTGCTCTGATAGTATCACTACTCTGGATAGTATCACTGCTAGTATCACTACTCTGATAGTATCACTGCTCTGGATAGTATCACTGCTAGTATCACTACTCTGGATAGTATCACTGCTCTGGATAGTATCACTGCTCTGATAGTATCACTGCTCTGGATAGTATCACTACTCTGGATAGTATCACTGCTCTGGATAGTATCACTGCTCTGATAGTATCACTGCTCTGATAGTATCACTACTAGTATCACTATTCTGATAGTATCACTGCTCTGGATAGTATCACTGCTAGTATCACTACTCTGGATAGTATCACTCACTCTGGATAGTATCACTGCTCTGATAGTGTCACTGCTCTGGATAGTATCACTGCTAGTATCACTACTCTGGATAGTATCACTGCTCTGGATAGGATCACTGCTCTGATAGTGTCACTGCTCTGATAGTATCACTACTCTGGATAGTATCACTATTCTGATAGTATCACTGCTCTGGATAGTATCACTGCTCTAGTATCACTACTCTGGATAGTATCACTGCTCTGGGATAGTATCACTGCTCTGGATAGTATCACTGCTCTGGATAGTGTCACTACTCTGATAGTATCACTGATAGTATCACTATTCTGGATAGTATCACTACTCTGATAGTGTCACTGCTCTGATAGTATCACTGCTCTGATAGTATCACTGCTCTGGATAGTATCACTGCTCTGGATAGTATCACTGCTCTGGATAGTATCACTGCTAGTATCACTGCTCTGGATAGTATCACTACTCTGGATAGTATCACTGCTCTGATAGTGTCACTGCTCTGGATAGTGTCACTGCTCTGGATAGTGTCACTGCTCTGATAGTATCACTATTAGTATCTGATAGTATCACTACTAGTATCACTATTCTGATAGTATCACTACTCTGGATAGTATCACTGCTCTGGATAGTATCACTGCTCTGATAGTATCACTGCTCTGATAGTATCACTGCTCTGGATAGTATCACTGTTCTGGATAGTATCACTGCTAGTATCACTGCTCTGGATAGTATCACTGCTCTGGATAGTATCACTACTCTGATAGTATCACTGCTCTGAATAGTATCACTGCTCTGGATAGTATCACTGCTCTGGATAGTATCACTACTCTAGATAGTATCACTACTCTGGATAGTATCACTCCTCTGGATAGTATCACTGCTCTGATAGTATCACTGCTAGTATCACTATTCTGATAGTATCACTGCATCACTCTGGATAGTATCACTACTCTGATAGTATCACTGCTCTGGATAGTATCACTACT
The DNA here is from genome assembly GCF_034236695.1 of Oncorhynchus nerka. Lineage (NCBI taxonomy): Eukaryota > Metazoa > Chordata > Actinopteri > Salmoniformes > Salmonidae > Oncorhynchus > Oncorhynchus nerka. The sequence continues at coordinate 36,064 of NW_027038857.1, forward strand.
AGTATCACTATTCTGATAGTATCACTACTCTGGATAGTATCACTGCTAGTATCACTATTCTCGATAGTATCACTACTCTGGATATCACTATTCTGATAGTATCACTATTCTGATAGTATCACTGCTCTGATAGTATCACTGCTCTGGGATAGTATCACTGCTCTGATAGTATCACTGCTCTAGATAGTATCACTACTCTGGATAGTATCACTACTGGATAGTATCACTATTCCGATAGTATCACTATTCTGCTCTAGTATCACTCTAGTATCACTATTCTGATAGTATCACTGCTCTGGATAGTATCACTGCTAGTATCACTATTCTGATAGTATCACTATTCTGATAGTATCACTGCTCTGGATAGTATCACTACTCTGGATAGTATCACTACTAGTATCACTACTCTGATAGTATCACTACTAGTATCACTACTCTGGATAGTATCACTACTATAGTATCACTGCTCTGATAGTATCACTATTCTGATAGTATCACTGCTCTGGATAGTATCACTGCTCTGGATAGTATCACTGCTCTGGATAGTATCACTACTCTGGATAGATAGTATCACTGCTCTGGATAGTTTCACTACTAGTATCACTATTCTGATAGTATCACTATTCTGATAGTATCACTACTAGTATCACTATTCTGATAGTATCACTATTCTGATAGTATCACTGCTAGTATCACTATTCTGATAGTATCACTATTCTGATAGTATACCTGCTCTGGATAGTATCACTATTCTGGATAGTATCACTACTAGTATCACTACTCTGGATAGTATCTCTACTAGTAGCACTACTCTGGATAGTATCACTGCTAATATCACTATTCTGATAGTATCACTATTCTGATAGTATCACTGCTCTGGATAGGGTCACTGCTCTGGATAGTATCACTGCTCTGGATAGTATCACTACTCTAGATAGTATCACTACTCTGGATAGTTTCACTACTAGTATCACTATTCTGATGGTATCACTATTATGTTAGTATCACTGCTAGTATCACTATTCTGATAGTATCACTACTAGTATCACTATTCTGATAGTATCACTGCTCTGGATAGTATCACTACTCTGGATAGTATCACTAATCGTATCGCTATTCTGATAGTATCACTATTCTGATAGTATCACTGCTCTGGATAGTATCACTACTCTGGATAGTATCACTAATCGTATCACTATTCTGATAGTATCACTAATAGTATCACTACTCTGGATAGTATCACTAATAGTATCACTATTCTGATAGTATCAATATTATGTTAGTATCACTACTAGTATCACTATTCTGATAGTATCACTATTCTGAAAGTATCACTACTAGTATCACTATTCTGCTAGTATCACTATTCTGATAGTATCACTGGATAGTATCACTATTCTGATAGTATCACTATTCTGATAGTATCACTGCTCTAGATAGTATGGATAGTATCACTGCTCTGGATAGTATCACTACTCTGGATAGTATCACTACTCTGGATAGTTTCACTACTAGTATCAAAATTCTGATAGTATCACTATTCTGTTAGTATCACTACCAGTATCACTATTCTGATAGTATCACTATTCTGATAGTATCACTACTAGTATCACTATTCTGCTAGTATCACTATTCTGGATAGTATCACTGCTAGTATCACTATTCTGATAGTATCACTGCTCTGGATAGGGTCACTGCTCTGGATAGTATCACTGCTCTGGATAGTATCACTACTCTGGATAGTATCACTACTCTGGATAGTTTCACTACTAGTGTCACTATTCTGATAGTATCACTATTCTGTTAGTATCACTACTAGTATCACTATTCTGATAGTATCACTATTCTGGATAGTATCACTGGATAGTATCACTATTCTGATAGTATCACTATTCTGATAGTGTCACTGCTAGTATCACTATTCTGATAGTATCACTATTCTGATAGTATCACTGCTCTGGATAGTATCACTATTCTGGATAGTATCACTACTAGTATCACTACTCTGGATAGTATCTCTGATAGTATCACTACTCTGGATAGTATCACTGCTAATATCACTATTCGATAGTATCACTACTAGTATCACTATTCTGATAGTATCACTATTATGTTAGTATCACTGCTCTGTATCACTATTCTGATAGTATCACTACTAGTATCACTATTCTGATAGTATCACTGCTCTAGTATCACTACTCTGGATAGTATCACTGCTCTGGATAGTATCACTACTCTGGATAGTATCACTGCTCTGATAGTATCACTATTCTGATAGTATCACTAATAGTATCACTACTCTGGATAGTATCACACTCTGATAGTATCACTATTCTGATAGTTTCACTGCTCTGGATAGTATCACTGCTCTGATAGTATCACTGCTCTGGATAGTATATCACTAATAGTATCAGTGCTCTGGATAGTATCACTGCTCTGGATAGTATCACTGCTCTAGATAGTATCACTACTCTGGATAGTATCACTCCCTCTGGATAGTATCACTATTCTGATAGTATCACTGCTAGTATCACTATTCTGATAGTATCACTGCCTGGATAGTATCACTGTATCACTCTGGATAGTATCACTGCTCTGGATAGTATCACTGCTCTGGATAGTATCACATTCTGATAGTATCACTGCTCTGGATAGTTTCACTGCTAGTATCACTATTCTGATAGTATCACTATTCTAGTATCACTACTAGTATAGTATTCTGATAGTATCACTATTCTGATAGTATCACTACTAGTATCACTACTCTGATAGTATCACTATTCTGATAGTATACCTACTCTGGATAGTATCACTACTGGATAGTATCACTGCTCTGGATAGTATCACTGCTCTGGATAGTATCACTATTCTGGATAGTATCACTACTCTGGATAGTAATCACTGTATCACTTACTCTGATAGTATCACTATTCTGATAGTTTCACTACTAGTATCACTATTCTGATAGTATCACTATTATGTTAGTTTCACTACTAGTATCACTATTCTGATAGTATCACCACAAGTATCACTATTCTGATAGTATGACTGCTCTGGATAGTATCACTACTCTGGATAGTATCACTAATAGTATCACTACTCTGGATAGTATCACTGCTAGTATCACTATTCTGATAGTATCACTGCTCTGGATAGTATCACTGCTCCTGGATAGTGTCACTGCTCTGATAGTATCACTGCTCTGGATAGTTTCACTGATAGTATCACTATTCTGATAGTGTCACTACTCTGGATAGTATAACTGCTAGTATCACTATTCTGATAGTATCACTGCTAGTATAGTATTATGATAGTGTCACTGCTAGTATCACTATTCTGATAGTATCACTGCTCTGGATAGTATCATTCTGATAGTATCACTGCTCTGGATAGTATCACTATTCTGATAGTATCACTGCTCTGATAGTATCACTGCTCTGGATAGTATCACTACTCTGGATAGTATCACTGCTCTGGATAGTAATACTAGTATCACTATTCTGATAGTATCACCTATTGGAATAGTATCACTACTAGTATCACTATTCTGCTAGTATCACTATTCTGGATAGTATCACTGCTCTAGTATCACTATTCTGATAGTATCACTGTATCACTCTGGATAGGTCACTGCTCTGGATAGTATCACTGCTCTGATAGTATCACTGCTCTAGATAGTATCACTACTCTGGATAGTTTCACTACTAGTGTCACTGGATATTCTGATAGTATCACTATTCTGTTAGTATCACTACTAGTATCACTATTCTGATAGTATCACTATTCTGGAAAGTATCACTACTAGTATCACTATTCTGATAGTATCACTATTCTGATAGTGTCACTGCTCTAGTATCACTATTCTGATAGTATCACTATTCTGATAGTATACCTGCTCTGGATAGTATCACTATTCTGGATAGTATCACTACTAGTATCACTACTCTGGATAGTATCCTCTACTAGTATCACTACTCTGGATAGTATCACTGCTATAGTATCACTATTCCGATAGTATCACTACTAGTATACTATTCTGATGGTATCACTATTATGTTAGTATCACTGCTAGTATCACTATTCTGATAGTATCACTACTAGTATCACTATTCTGATAGTATCACTGCTCTGGACAGTATCACTACTCTGGATAGTATCACTGCTCTGGATAGTATCACTACTCTGGATAGTGTCACTGCTAGTATCACTATTCTGATGGTATCTAATAGGTATCAC
>NW_027038858.1:0-40358 GCF_034236695.1 Oncorhynchus nerka
TAGTGGTGTGTTAGTGTAGTATAGTGGTGTGTTAGTATAGTGGTGTGTTAGTGTGGTAGTGGTGTGTTGATAGTGGTGTGTTAGTATAGTGGTGTGTTAGTATAGTGGTGTGTTAGTGTAGTATAGTGGTGTGTTAGTATAGTGGTGTGTTGAAGTGTATAGTATAGTGGTGTGTTAGTATAGTATGTGTTAGTATAGTGGGTGTGTTAGTATAGTGGTGTGTTAGTATAGTGGTGTGTTAGTGTAGTATAGTGGTGTGTTAGTATAGTGGTGTGTTGGTATAGTAGTGTAGTGGTGTGTTAGTATAGTGGTGTGTTAGTGTAGTATAGTGGTGTGTTAGTGTAGTGGTGTGTTAGTATAGTGATGTGTTAGTAGTGGTGTGTTAGTATAGTGGTGTGTTAGTGTAGTATATGGTGTTAGTATAGTGGTGTGTTAGTGTAGTATAGTGGTGTGTTAGTGTAGTATAGTGGTGTGTTAGTATAGTGGTGTGTTAGTGTAGTGGTGTGTTAGTAGTGGTGTGTTAGTATAGTGTGGTGTGTTAGTATAGTGGTGTGTTAGTATATAGTGGTGTGTTAGTATAGTGGTGTGTTAGTATAGTGGTAGTGTTAGTATAGTGGTGTGTTAGTATAGTGGTGTGTTAGTGTAGTATAGTGGTGTGTTAGTATAGTGGTGTGTTAGTATAGCAGTATGGTGTGTGTTAGTATAGTGGTGTGTTAGTGTAGTATAGTGGTGTGTGTTAGTATAGTGGTGTGTTAGTGGTGTGTTAGTGTGAGCATAGTGGTGTGTTAGTATAGTGGTGTGTTTAGTATATAGTGGTGTGTTAGTATAGTGGTGTGTTAGTGTAGTATAGTGGTGTGTTAGTATAGTGTGTGTTAGTATAGTGGTGTGTTAGTGTAGTATAGTGGTGTGTTAGTATAGTGGTGTGTTAGTATAGTGGTGTGTTAGTATAGTGGTGTGTTAGTGTGTGTTAGTATAGTGGTGTGTTAGTGTAGTGGTGTGTTAGTATAGTGGTGTGTTAGTATAGTGGTGTGTTAGTATAGTGGTGTGTTAGTGTAGTATGTGATGTATAGTGGTGTGTATAGTGGTGTTAGTGTAGTATAGTGGTGTGTTAGTATAGTATAGTGTGGTGTGTGTGTAGTATAGTGGTGTGTTAGTATAGTGATGTGTTAGTATAGTGGTGTGTTAGTGTAGTATAGTGGTGTGTTAGTGTGAGTATATGGTGTGTTAGTATAGTGGTGTGTTAGTATATAGTGGTGTGTTAGTGTAGTATAGTGGTGTGTTAGTGTAGTGGTGTGTTAGTATAGTGGTGTGTTAGTGTAGTATAGGTGTCCATTGTAGTGGTGTAGTATAGTGGTGTGTTAGTATAGTATAGTGGTGTGTTAGTATAGTGGTGTGTTAGTATAGTAGTGGTGTGTTAGTATAGTGGTGTGTTAGTATAGTGGTGTGTTAGTATAGTGGTGTGTTAGTATAGTGTATAGTGTGTGTTAGTGTAGTATAGTGGTGTGTTAGTATAGTGGTGTGTTAGTATAGTGGTGTGTTAGTATAGTATAGTGGTGTGTTAGTATAGTGGTGTGTTAGTATAGTGGTGTGTTAGTGTAGTATAGTGGTGTGTTATGTAGTGGTGTGTTAGTATAGTATAGTGGTGTGTTAGTATAGTGGTGTGTTAGTATAGTGTGTGTGTTAGTATAGTAGTATAGTGGTGTGTTAGTATAGTGGTGTGTTAGTATAGTGAGTAGTGGTGTGTTAGTGTTGTGTTAGTATAGTGGTGTGTTAGTGTAGTATAGTGGTGTGTTAGTGTAGTATAGTGGTGTGTTAGTATATAGTGGTGTGTTAGTATAGTGGTGTGTTAGTGTAGTAGTGGTGTGTTAGTGTAGTATAGTGGTGTGTTAGTATAGTGGTGTGTTAGTATAGTGGTGTGTTAGTATAGTGGTGTGTTAGTATAGTGGTGTGTTAGTATAGTGGTGTGTTAGTATAGTGGTGTGTTAGTGTATATAGTGGTGTGTTAGTATAGTGGTGTGTTAGTATAGTGGTGTGTTAGTATAGTGGTGTGTTAGTATAGTGGTGTGTTAGTATAGTGGTGTGTTAGTATAGTGGTGTGTTAGTATAGTGGTGTGTTAGTGTAGTGGGTGTGTTAGTATAGTGGTGTGTTAGTATAGTGGTGTGTTAGTATAGTGGTGTGTTAGTGTAGTATAGTGTGTGTTAGTATAGTGGTGTGTTAGTGTAGTAGTGGTGTGTTAGTATAGTGGTGTGTTAGTATAGTAGTATAGTGGTGTGTTAGTATAGTGGTGTGTTAGTGTAGTGGTGTGTTAGTATAGTGGTGTGTTAGTATAGTGGTGTGTTAGTATAGTATAGTGTTAGTGTGTTAGTATAGTGGTGTATTAGTTAGTATAGTGGTGTGTTGTATAGTGTAGTATAGTGGTGTGTTAGTATAGTGGTGTGTTAGTATAGTGGTGTGTTAGTATAGTGGTGTGTTAGTATAGTGGTGTGTTAGTATAGTGGTGTGTTAGTGTAGTGGTGTGTTAGTATAGTGGTGTGTTAGTATATAGTGGTGTGTTAGTGTAGTAGTGGTGTGTTAGTATAGTGGTGTGTTAGTATAGTGTGTGTTAGTATAGTGGTGTGTTAGTATAGTGGTGTGTTAGTATAGTGGTGTGTTAGTGTAGTAGTGTAGTGGTGTGTTAGTATAGTGGTGTGTTAGTATAGTGGTGTGTTAGTATAGTGGTGTGTTAGTGTGGTGTGTTAGTATAGTGGTGTGTTAGTATAGTGGTGTTAGTGTAGTATAGTGGTGTGTTAGTATAGTGGTGTGTTAGTGTATAGTATAGTGGTGTGTTAGTATAGTGGTGTGTTAGTGTAGTATAGTGGTGTGTTAGTGTAGTATAGTATAGTATGTGTTAGTGTAGTATAGTGGTGTGTTAGTATAGTGGTGTGTTAGTATAGTATAGTGGTGTGTTAGTATAGTGGTGTGTTAGTGTAGTGGTGTGTTAGTATAGTGTGTGTGTTAGTATAGTGGTGTGTTAGTATAGTGGTGTGTTAGTGTTATAGTGGTGTGTTAGTATAGTGGTGTGTTAGTAGTAGTGGTGTGTTAGTGTAGTATAGTGGTGTGTTAGTGTAGTATAGTGTGTGTTAGTGTAGTATAGTGGTGTGTTAGTGTAGTGGTGTGTTAGTATAGTGGTGTGTTAGTGTAGTATAGTGGTGTGTTAGTATAGTGGTGTGTTATAGTGGTGTAGTATAGTGGTGTGTTAGTATAGTGGTGGTGTGTTAGTATAGTGGTGTGTTAGTATAGTGGTGTGTTAGTATAGTGGTGTGCTTAGTATAGTGGTGTGTTTAGTTAGTATAGTGGTGTGTTAGTGTAGTATAGTGGTGTGTTAGTAGTATAGTGGTGTGTTAGTGTAGTATAGTGGTGTGTTAGTATAGTGGTGTGTTAGTGTAGTATAGTGGTGTGTTAGTTAGTATAGTGGTGTGTTAGTGTAGTGGTGTGTTAGTATAGTGTGGTGTGTTAGTATAGTGGTGTGTTAGTATAGTGGTGTGTTAGTGTATAGTGGTGTGTTAGTATAGTGGTGTGTTAGTATAGTGGTGTGTTAGTATAGTGATGTGTTAGTATAGTGATGTGTTAGTATAGTGGTGTGTTAGTATAGTGGTGTGTTAGTGTATAGTGGTGTGTTAGTATAGTGGTGTGTTAGTATAGTGGTGTGTTAGTATAGTGGTGTGTTAGTATAGTGGTGTGTTAGTGTTGTGGTGTGTTAGTATAGTGGTGTGTTAGTATAGTGGTGTGTTAGTATAGTGGTGTGTTAGTATAGTGGTGTGTTAGTATAGTGGTGTGTTAGTATAGTGGTGTGTTAGTGTAGTATAGTGGTGTGTTAGTAGTATAGTGGTGTGTTAGTATAGTGGTGTGTTAGTAGTAGTGGTGTGTTAGTATAGTGGTGTGTTAGTATAGTGGTGTGTTAGTATAGTGGTGTGTTAGTATAGTGGTGTGTTAGTATAGTGGTGTGTTAGTGTAGTGGTGTGTTAGTATAGTGGTGTGTTAGTGTAGTATATAGTGGTGTGTTAGTATAGTGGTGTGTTAGTATAGTGGTGTGTTAGTATAGTGGTGTGTTAGTATAGTGGTGTGTTAGTATAGTGGTGTGTTAGTAGTATAGTGGTGTGTTAGTATAGTGGTGTGTTAGTGTAGTAGTGGTGTGTTAGTATAGTATAGGTGTGTTAGTGTAGTATAGTGGTGTGTTAGTATAGTGGTGTGTTAGTGTATAGTGGTGTAAAAAGTATAGTGGTGTGTTAGTATTAGTGGTGTAGTGTGTGTTAGTATAGTGGTGTGTTGAGTGTAGTATAGTGGTGTGTTAGTATAGTGGTGTGTTAGTGTAGTATAGTATAGTGTGTAGTATAGTGGTGTGTTAGTGTATAGTGGTGTGTTAGTGTAGTGGTGTGTTAGTATAGTGGTGTGTTAGTATAGTGGTGTGTTAGTATATATGGTGTGTTAGTATAGTGGTGTGTTAGTGTAGTGGGTGTGTTAGTATAGTGGTGTGTTAGTATAGTGGTGTGTTAGTATAGTGGTGTGTTAGTATAGTGGTGTGTTAGTATATTAGTATAGTGGTGTGTTAGTATAGTGGTGTGTTAGTGTAGTGGTGTGTTAGTATAGTGGTGTGTTAGTAGTAGTGGTGTGTTAGTATAGTAGTGGTGTGTTAGTATAGTGGTGTGTTAGTGTAGTGGTGTGTTAGTATAGTGGTGTGTTAGTGGTGTGTTAGTATAGTGGTGTGTTAGTATAGTGGTGTGTTAGTATAGTGGTGTGTTAGTATAGTGGTGTGTTAGTATAGTGGTGTGTTAGTATAGTGGTGTGTTAGTATAGTGGTGTGTTAGTATAGTGGTGTGTTAGTGTAGTGGTGTGTTAGTATAGTGGTGTGTTAGTATAGTGGTGTGTTAGTATAGTGGTGTGTTAGTATAGTGGTGTGTTAGTATAGTGGTGTGTTAGTGTATATAGTGGTGTGTTAGTGTAGTGGTGTGTTAGTATAGTGGTGTGTTAGTATAGTGGTGTGTTAGTGTGGTGTGTTAGTATAGTGGTGTGTTAGTATAGTGGTGTGTTAGTAGTAGTGGTGTGTTAGTATAGTGGTGTTAGTGTAGTATAGTGGTGTGTTAGTATAGTGGTGTGTTAGTAGTAGTGGTGTGTTAGTATAGTGGTGTGTTAGTATAGTGGTGTGTTAGTGTGTAGTATAGTGGTGTGTTAGTGTAGTATAGTGGTGTGTTAGTATAGTGGTGTGTTAGTATAGTGGTGTGTGTTAGTATAGTGGTGTGTTAGTGTAGTATAGTGTAGTATAGTGGTGTGTTAGTATAGTGGTGTGTTAGTGTAGTATAGTGGTGTGTTAGTAGTGTGGTGTGTTAGTATAGTGGTGTGTTAGTGTAGTATAGTGGTGTGTTAGTGTATAGTGGTGTGTTAGTATAGTATAGTGGTGTGTTAGTATAGTGGTGTGTTAGTGTAGTATAGTGGTGTGTTAGTATAGTATAGTGTGTGTTAGTATAGTGGTGTGTTAGTGTAGTGGTGTGTTAGTATAGTGGTGTGTTAGTATAGTGGTGTGTTAGTATAGTGGTGTGTTAGTGTAGTGGTGTGTTAGTGTAGTGGTGTGTTAGTGTAGTGGTGTGTTAGTGTAGTGGTGTGTTAGTATAGTGGTGTGTTAGTGTAGTATGGTGTGTTAGTGGTGTGTTTAGTATAGTGGTAGTGTTAGTGTATAGTGGTGTGTTTAGTATAGTGGTGTGTTAGTGTATAGTGGTGTGTTAGTATAGTGGTGTGTTAGTATAGTGGTGTGTTAGTGTAGTATAGTGGTGTGTTAGTATAGTGGTGTGTTAGTATAGTGGTGTGTTAGTATAGTGGTGTGTTAGTATAGTGGTGTGTTAGTATAGTGGTGTGTTAGTATAGTGGTGTGTTAGTGTAGTATAGTGGTGTGTTAGTGTAGTGGTGTGTTAGTATAGTGGTGTGTTAGTATAGTGGTGTGTTAGTATAGTGGTGTGTTAGTGTAGTGGTGTGTTATATAGTGGTGTTAGTATAGTGGTGTGTTAGTATAGTGGTGTGTTAGTATAGTGATGTGTTAGTATAGTGGTGTGTTAGTATAGTGGTGTGTTAGTATAGTGGTGTGTTAGTATAGTGGTGTGTTAGTATAGTGATGTGTTAGTATAGTGATGTGTTAGTATAGTGGTGTGTTAGTATAGTGGTGTGTTAGTATAGTGGTGTGTTAGTATAGTGGTGTGTTAGTATAGTGGTGTGTTAGTATAGTGGTGTGTTAGTATAGTGGTGTGTTAGTGGTATATAGTGGTGTGTTAGTGTAGTGGTGTGTTAGTATAGTGGTGTGTTAGTATAGTGGTGTGTTAGTATAGTGGTGTGTGGTGGTGTTAGTGTAGTAGTGGTGTGTTAGTATAGTGGTTTTAGTATAGTGGTGTGTTAGTATAGTGGTGTGTTAGTGTAGTGGTGTGTTAGTATAGTGGTGTGTTAGTGTAGTGGTGTGTTAGTATAGTGGTGTGTTAGTATAGTGGTGTGTTAGTATAGTGGTGTGTTAGTATAGTGGTGTGTTAGTATAGTGGTGTGTTAGTATAGTGGTGTGTTAGTATAGTGGTGTGTTAGTATAGTGGTGTGTTAGTATAGTGGTGTGTTAGTGTAGTATAGTGGTGTGTTAGTGTAGTGGTGTGTTAGTGTAGTATAGTGGTGTGTTAGTATAGTGGTGTGTTAGTATAGTGGTGTGTTAGTATAGTGGTGTGTTAGTGTAGTATAGTGGTGTGTTAGTATAGTGGTGTGTTAGTATAGTGGTGTGTTAGTATAGTGGTGTGTTAGTGTAGTGGTGTGTTAGTATAGTGGTGTGTTAGTATAGTGGTGTGTTAGTATAGTGGTGTGTTAGTAGTATAGTGGTGTGTTAGTGTAGTGGTGTGGTGTAGTGTAGTATAGTGGTGTGTTAGTATAGTGATAGTGGTGTGTTAGTATAGTGGTGTGTTAGTGTAGTATAGTGGTGTGTTAGTATAGTGGTGTGTTAGTATAGTGGTGTGTTAGTATAGTGGTGTGTTAGTATAGTGGTGTGTTAGTGTAGTGGTGTGTTAGTGTATAGTGGTGTGTTAGTATAGTGGTGTGTTAGTATGATGGTGTAGTGGTGTGTTAGTATAGTGGTGTGTTAGTATAGTGGTGTGTTAGTATAGTATAGTGGTGTGTTAGTATAGTGGTGTGTTAGTATAGTGGTGTGTTAGTATAGTGTGGTGTGTTAGTAGTATAGTAGTGGTGTGTTAGTATAGTGGTGTGTTAGTATAGTGGTGGTGTGTTAGTGTAGTGGTGTGTTAGTATAGTGGTGTGTTAGTATAGTGGTGTGTTAGTATAGTGGTGTGTTAGTATAGTGGTGTGTTAGTATAGTGGTGTGTTAGTATAGTGGTGTGTTAGTAGTAGTGGTGTGTTAGTATAGTGGTGTGTTAGTATAGTGGTGTGTTAGTGTAGTATAGTGGTGTTAGTATAGTGGTGTGTTAGTATAGTGGTGTGTTAGTATAGTGGTGTGTGTATGGTAGTATAGTGGTGTGTTAGTATAGTGGTGTGTTAGTGTATAGTGGTGTGTTAGTATAGGTGTGTTAGTGTATAGTGGTGTGTTAGTATAGTGGTGTGTTAGTATAGTGGTGTGTTAGTATAGTGGTGTGTTAGTATAGTGGTGTGTTAGTATAGTGGTGTGTTAGTATAGTGGTGTGTTAGTGTAGTGGTGTGTTAGTGTAGTGGTGTGTTAGTGTATAGTGGTGTGTTAGTATAGTGGTGTGTTAGTATAGTGGTGTGTTAGTATAGTGGTGTGTTAGTGTAGTGGTGTGTTAGTATAGTGGTGTGTTAGTATAGTGGTGTGTTAGTAGTAGTGGTGTGTTAGTATAGTGTAGTGGTGTTTAGTATAGTGGTGTGTTAGTATAGTGGTGTGTTAGTATAGTGGTGTGTTGTGTAGTATAGTGGTGTGTTAGTATAGTGGTGTGTTAGTGTAGTGGTGTGTTAGTATAGTATAGTGGTGTGTTAGTGTATAGTGGTGTGTTAGTATAGTGGTGTGTTAGTATAGTGGTGTGTTAGTATAGTGGTGTGTATAGTGGTAGTATAGTGGTGTTATAGTGTGTTAGTATAGTAGTGGTGTGTTAGTATAGTGGTGTGTTAGTGTAGTGGTGTGTTAGTGTAGTGGTGGTGTAGCATAGTGGTGTGTTAGTATAGTGGTGTGTTAGTATAGTGGTGTGTTAGTATAGTGGTGTGTTAGTGTATAGTAGTGTGTTAGTATAGTGGTGTGTTAGTGTAGTATAGTGGTGTGTTAGTATAGTGGTGTGTTAGTATAGTGGTGTGTTAGTGTGTGTAGTGGTGTGTTAGTATAGTGGTGTGTTAGTATAGTATAGTGGTGTGTTAGTATAGTGGTGTGTTAGTATAGTGGTGTGTTAGTATAGTGGTGTGTTAGTATAGTGGTGTGTTAGTATAGTGGTGTGTTAGTATAGTGGTGTGTTAGTATAGTGGTGTGTTAGTATAGTGGTGTGTTAGTGTATATAGTGGTGTGTTAGTGTAGTATAGTGGTGTGTTAGTATAGTGGTGTGTTAGTATAGTGGTGTGTTAGTATAGTGGTGTGTTAGTGTAGTATAGTGGTGTGTTAGTATAGTGGTGTGTTAGCATAGTGGTGTTAGTTAGTATGTATATAGTGTTTAGTATAGTGGTGTGTTAGTAAGTGGTGTGTTAGTATAGGTGGTGTATAGTGTTAGTATAGTGGTGTGTTAGTGTATGAAGTGTGGTGTGTTAGTATAGTGGTGTGTTAGTATAGTGGTGTGTTAGTATAGTGGTGTGTTAGTATAGTGGTGTTAGTATAGTGGTGTGTTAGTATAGTGGTGTGTTAGTATAGTGGTGTGTTAGTATAGTGGTGTGTTAGTATAGTGGTGTGTTAGTGTAGTGGTGTGGTGTAGTATAGTGGTGTGTTAGTAGTATAGTGGTGTGTTAGTATAGTGGTGTAGTAGTATATAGTGGTGTGTTAGTATAGTGGTGTGTTAGTGTATAGTGGTGGTGTAGTATAGTGGTGTGTTAGTAGTAGTGGTGTTTAGTATAGTGGTGTGTTAGTATAGTGGTGTGTTAGTATAGTGGTGTGTTAGTTAGTGTAGTATAGTGGTGTGTTAGTATAGTGGTGTGTTAGTTAGCATAGTGGTGTGTTAGTATAGTGGTGTGTTAGTATAGTGGTGTGTTAGTATAGTGGTGTGTTAAGTATAGTGGTGTGTTAGTATAGTGGTGTGTTAGTATAGTGGTGTGTTAGTATAGTGGTGTGTTAGTATAGTGGTGTATAGTATAGTATAGTGGTGTGTTAGTATAGTGGTGTGTTAGTGTAGTGGTGTGTTAGTATAGTGGTGTGTTAGTATAGTGGTGTGTTAGTATAGTGGTGTGTTTAGTATAGTGGTGTGTTAGTGTAGTGGTGTGTTAGTATAGTGGTGTGTTAGTATAGTGGTGTGTTAGTATAGTGGTGTGTTAGTATAGTGGTGTGTTAGTATAGTGGTGTGTTAGTATAGTGGTGTGTTATGTATAGTGGTGTGTTAGTATAGTGGTGTGTTAGTATAGTGGTGTGTTAGTGTGGTAGTGGTGTGTTAGTATAGTGGTGTGTTAGTATAGTGGTGTGTTAGTATAGTGGTGTGTTAGTATAGTGTGTGTTAGTATATTATAGTGGTGTGTTAGTAGTAGTGGTGTGTTAGTATAGTGGTGTGTTAGTATAGTGGTGGTGTTAGCATAGTGGTGTGTTAGTATAGTGGTGTGTTAGTATAGTGGGTGTGTTAGTGGTGTGTTAGTATAGTGGTGTGTTAGTATAGTGGTGTGTTAGTATAGTGGTGTGTTAGTATAGTGGTGTGTTAGTATAGTGGTGTGTTAGTATAGTGGTGTGTTAGTATAGTGGTGTGTTAGTATAGTATAGTGGTGTGTTAGTATAGTGGTGTGTTAGTATAGTGGTGTGTTAGTATAGTGGTGTGTTAGTATAGTGGTGTGTTAGTATAGTGGTGTGTTAGTATAGTGGTGTGTGTAGTTAGTATAGTGGTGTGTTAGTATAGTGGTGTGTTAGTATAGTGGTGTGTTAGGTATAGTGGTGTGTTAGTATAGTGGTGTGTTAGTATAGTGGTGTGTTAGTATAGTGGTGTGTTAGTATAGTGGTGTGTTAGTATAGTTAGGTGTGTTTAGTATAGTGGTGTGTTAGTATAGTGGTGTGTTAGTATAGTGGTGTGTTAGTATAGTGGTGTTAGTATAGTGGTGTGTTAGTATAGTGGTGTGTTAGTATAGTGGTGTGTTAGTATAGTGGTGTGTTAGTATAGTGGTGTGTTAGTATTGGTGTGTTAGTGGTGTGTTAGTATAGTGGTGTGTTAGTATAGTGGTGTGTTAGTATAGTGGTGTGTTAGTATAGTGGTGTGTTAGTATAGTGGTGTGTTAGTATAGTGGTGTGTTAGTATAGTGGTGTGTTAGTATAGTGGTGTGTTAGTATAGTGGTGTGTTAGTATAGTGGTGTGTTAGTATAGTGGTGTGTTAGTATAGTGGTGTGTTAGTATAGTATAGTGGTGTGTTAGTATAGTGGTGTGTTAGTATAGTGGTGTGTTAGTATAGTGGTGTGTTAGTATAGTGGTGTGTTAGTATAGTGGTGTGTTAGTATAGTGGTGTGTTAGTATAGTGGTGTGTTAGTATAGTGGTGTGTTAGTATAGTGGTGTGTTAGTGTAGTTATCCATTTAATAAACACAATGGAACAGCAACATTGACACATGGGTAAGGTGGCAGAGGCAGGAACAGTGGCATCTTGTGGCCAAAACCTGGTACTGTCACACTATTTCATGGTAAATAATGCAAGCGAATTCAAGGACTAATTTCTCTGAAGAGTTGAAAAAAAAGAAATCACAGGAAATACATTACAAAGGAAGAAGAAGCAATACTCAAAGCTGACCTCAATAGATGTTAGGTACTTGTATTTATTGAAGTTAGCTTAATTTCTCAAAAAATCACATTATATTTCAACAAAATAACGTTTCATGAATGATGATCTTATCTGTTTCTAAGTACAGAAATTATTTTAGAAAATGTTTCGATATTAGGTGTCAAAATCCTCTTTCTTTTCGTAGACTGACTCCGCTGCTTTGCGACCTTAATCCGCAGACAGGGTTTAGTAGCTTTCACAGGTCTAAACCAGGGCTGCAGTCCTAACAAGTTATTTTTCACCCCTCAGACCTTGCGCTAGACACTTTCCCTCAGGGGAATCCCTGTCGAGACCAGATGCAGTTTAATTGCCATTTTAAGATTGTCCCTGTTATTGTAGAGCACACCAGGGAGCTCCAGGGTGCACCTGTCGGGTACATCTACAGGTGAGCCCGACAGGTGCGCATTTTGATAAGGAAAAAGCATACTCCGGTTGCCAGAAGGTTAAGTCCGATGTTTCTAAACATGCAGGTGAACACCTCCGTACAATTTATAATCCACAAAAGGGGGTGTTCCCTGTCAACTCTGATACGTTGTAGTAACGTCGTTGTGTGGTAGACGGGATACTCTGTCTGTTCTTTCCTAGCCCACGTTTGCATCACTGTGCTCTCGCTGTTGGATACGTTGTAGTAACGTCGTTGTGTGGTAGACGGGATACTCTGTCTGTTCTTTTCCTAGCCCACGTTTGCATCACTGTGCTCTCGCTGTTGGATACGTTGTAGTAACGTCGTTGTGTGGTAGACGGGGTACTCTGTCTGTTCTTTCCTAGCCCACGTTTGCATCATTGTGCTCTCGCTGTTGGATACGTTGTAGTAACGTCGTTGTGTGGTAGACGGGATACTCTGTCTGTTCTTTCCTAGCCCACGTTTGCATCACTGTGCTCTCGCTGTCGGTGTCAGATACCTCAATGAATACAGAGAGAGCTGTCTGCTATGTGTCACTAAAATCTGGCTAAAAGACATGATAGCAATGAACTGAAAATAGAAGGCTTGGGAACCCCAAGTAGAAGAGACAGAGATCCCGTAATCCCCAAAAAGCCACTAGAGGCCGTTTACATATTAATATGTAAGGATTTTACTGTACCGTCATTTTGCAGTGTGGAAGTCGTGTCTTTACCTCTTCAGATTTTCTACCTGCCGAGGGAGTTTGGACAAATATTTGGGACTCTGGTGTCGTGTCTTTGGCTATGCTGGATTACATGCTATTTTATAAAATCCTTTCTCTGTAATTAATATTACCTGATTGAGCTAATCGTGTAAATGTAATTAACTAGAAAGTCGGGGAACCACAAAATAATATTTATAGAGCTGTTATCTTCCGAACAAACTAGGGACAATAAAATAAACTCTCTGAATAAACTCTTAAAGACCTAAGTAGTATTTTACATCAATAGCAGTCAATATTAATCATCACCTTAATTCAGTCTCATCTGAAAGTTGTACATTCTTGGTTATCTTCACGAACCCTGGCTAACAAGTTGAATCAGCAATACAAAATTGGGTTTAATTATGTATTACTAAATACCTAACTAATCACACAGACTTACATATACACAGAATGAATCATACCTTGATTACAAATTACATCATGAAGAAAAACTTCCCTAGCGGACGGAACAGATATGACAGCTGGTTACACAAAAGAAAAGGGGCTGGGTTTGAGTGAAAGAGAAGGAAGACTGAGGAACAAGGGGAGAAGCGATGTCTCTATCAGGCCGTAGGCAGCTACACTATCGTAAATACAGTATCTTATGCATTCTAAATTACCGCCCATTTGGAAAAGGAAAATGCAATAAATATTTACTCTGAGCTGCGCTTCAGTAGGTTGGTGGTAGATGTGCCGTGTTGCCAAACCGAGTCCTTTGAAGAATGTCTCTGCTGGTAAATTGGATACGTTGTAGTAACGTAGTTGTGTGGTAGACGGGATACTCTGTCTGTTCTTTCCTAGCCCACGTTTGCAGCTGCTGTTGCTAACTCAACGGCTAGGAGCTATCACTTCTGTAGTGAATAAGAGTTTAAAGTTCATAACATTCTCAACCAAAGCTCACGCTGAGGTGGCTTCGTTCTGTAGTTATTATCTGAACCATTCTGACATCGGATCGTCATCCTAATGTATCCGGAACAGGAGGTTACATTTTCGTCAAGGCTTTATATAGTGGAGGGATAGAAGGGTATGTTTCATAGTTTTATAACCCATGTTCCTTCACAGGGCGTGCCACTGATTGAGCTGAGCCCTAACCTTATGAAAACCCAAATCTCTCATTTGGAAGCTAAAATTACATTTCATCCTTTCACCAATAATTTTATATTCAAACATTTAAATTGAACAACAATTCCATGTGAATCCGATAACTACAATGTGTAGACTTTCCACTGTAGAGTTTGTCATCCTATCATTGATGAGAATGTCTCAGATGACAACCGAACTAACATCCTATTCATTAAGTACCAACGAAATATGGTTAATTTCCCCCCAGCTTCTGATGTTCCCAGAATCTCTATGTTAACCTGAAGGGTTTGCAAATGTCACATCAGTAGGGTAGAGAGAGGAAAAAGTGGGGAGAGGTATTTCTGATTGTCATAAACCTACCCCCAGGCCAACGTTATGACACTGGTATATTTAAAGCCAACTGTAAAGCCAACTACAACAAGGCTGCTGACATCATCCATCATCTCATCGGGAGATTGTTGCGCCAAAACTCGTCCTCTGTGATTTTACCTGGTGATTTTACCTGCCTCCCAAATTATGAACAATATGTAACCTGCCACACTCGATATAAAAAAAAAAAAACTAGATATCTGTTATGGAGGTATATCGCATGGCTATAAAGCACCTCTTGGGGACTCAGATTATAAATTAATTTTGCTCTCACCTAGTATAATGCATGGCTACAAAGCTATCCAGGCTGTATCACAACCGGACGTGATTGGGAGTCCCACAGAGCGGCGCACAATTGGCCCAGCGTCGTCTGGGTTTGGCCGGTGTAGGCCGTCATTGTAAATACGAATTTGTTGTTAACTGACTTGTCTAGTTATATGAAAAAAAAATATATATATATATATATATATATATATATATATATATACAGTGGGGCAAAAAATAGTATTTAGTCAGCCACCAATTGTGCAAGTTCTCCCACTTGTTTGTAGGTGACCAAATACTTATTTTCCACCATAATTTGCAAACAAATTCATTAAAAATCCTACAATGTGATTTTCTGGATTTTTGTTTCTTATTTTGTCTGTCATAGTTGAAGTGTACCTATGATAAAAATTACAGGCCTCTCTCATCTTTTTAAGTGGGAGAACTTGCACAATTGGTGGCTGACTAAATACTTCTTTGCCCCACTGTATATTAAAGCTCATGTGCAGCTGACAATTATCACCTCGCTATTTGAGATGCACTAATCAAGATGTACCTCGTGTTAGGTCGTAGGCTGAAAACGGTTCATTTTTCAATGAGGTCAATTACATGTAGAGAGAGAGAGCTCCCTTTGGTGTTGGTTGGATTTGAGGCTCTCTCTGCTAATGTCAGCTAGCATTGTGCTGTAAGGAGAATGGTTGTGTAATATAGAGTATATGAACAGTGCTACCCAGAAGGAAGCTACGTAAAATATTTTTTTAAATCAGAGAAACCTTATATAAAAGTTGGTGAGGGAACAAATGGACATGTTGAAAGGCTGCTTTTGACCACATGGGAGGAATTCTGGGAAAACAAATGGACATGTTGAAAGGCTGCTTTTGACCACATGGGAGGAATTCTGGGAAAACATGGAGGAATTGAACTATAAAGACACTAAACGTTTTCCTAATGCAAAAACCCTGGATAACTAAGAACATTCAGAGACTTGTCCCGAAGCCACTCCTGCTCTGTGCTTGGTGCAGTAACAGTCCTGAACATAGTCTACAGTCCATGGTGGCAGTAACAGTCCTGAACCTAGCTTACAGTCCATGGTGGCATCAACAGTCCTGAACCTAGCTTACAGTCCATGGTGGCATCAACAGTCCTGAACATAGTCTACAGTCCATGGTGGCATCAACAGTCCTGAACATAGTCTACAGTCCATGGTGGCAGTAACAGTCCTGAACATAGTCTACAGTCCACCATAGTCCTTATCTTCAATGTCCTTTTCCTCCAATTAAAGTAAATGTTCTATTCAGTTCAGTCCCACAATCCATTAAGAAATCTAATTAATCCAGCCTTGTATGTGTATCTGTAGTCTTCGATACCACTTATCGAAAGGAAAAATTGTCCGCATAGAAAAAGCCAAAATATTTTATCTGCGCCGGTCGGACTATAGTGTGCATTGTTTGAAACTCAGTGGTAAATTAAAATCTCCCTACCATCATATGTAAGCCAATATGATACCAATGTTGATTAAAAAAATTTGCAAATCAACAATGTTTCGGAGGACGCATGACTCGACCTTGGCCTCTCCCGCGTTTGTTGGGGAGTTACAGCGACGAGACGATCGTAATTGGATCGCAATTGGATTGGTGAGAAAATAATCGGGTTAAAATGTAATATATAAAATAAAATAATAAAAATGGCTGATTCTAACAGGACCAAAAGAAGACGTCTAAGAGACACTGGTGTAGGTACCCTTAGTGGGAAGTGGACGTCAACAACTAAACAACTGGAGGGGGGTCTGGGGGAACTCTCCCGGATTTGGGGGGAACTCCTTTCTGAATGCTCACTCAGCCAACTAATTCAGTACTTTCAGTCTCTTACAGGAACTGGTACGTGCCTAATGTAAAGCAGCTGTTGATTTTAACCCCCTTCCCCTCTTTAAAAGGAGAAACCATATGTTTTACATAAATGTAATAGCCAGGAGGCGATTACATTTACATTTAAGTCATTTAGCAGACGCTCTTATCCATCTCCCGATAGCGATGGAACTTAAGCTTACGGATGTTTTAACGATGCATAGTTTCTATAACAGCCAAAGAACACACACGCGTTTCCCAACATGTTAGAACATGTGTCATCACCTTTAAACTGTGACGATGTGGATTCTAGAACGTCACCTTTAAACTGTGAAGATGTGGATTCTAGAACGTCACCTTTAAACTGTGAAGATGTGGATTCTAGAACGCTGATCGGATCGAAAGAAAGGCAGCCTTGCTCTCGGATGAGCGTTCTCCATTCAAATCTTGCCTTAAGCTTAGATACCGAGGAAGGATCAGCTCCTAGAAATAAATGATCACCCCCATTGCTGCAAATATTGAGTCGGCTTTTTCTAATGCTTAGGACACATGTTGTTAGACCTACACATCATGAAATTAGACAGTAGCCTACAATGAGCAAAATAGAACTAATTGATTGAACATGAAAATGATTTCAATATGATTTAAATACACTGGTCAAAAAAATAAAGGGAACACTTAAACAGCACAATGTAACTCCAAGTCAATCACACTTCTGTGAAATCAAACTGTCCACTTAGGAAGCAACACTGATTGACAATAAATTTCACATGCTGTTCTGCAAATGGAATAGACAACAGGTGGAAATTATAGGCAATTAGCAAGACACCCCCAATAAAGGAGTGGTTCTGCAGGTGGGGACCACAGACCACTTCTCAGTTCCTATGCTTCCTGGCTGATGTTTTGGTCACTTTTGAATGCTGGCGGTGCTTTCACTCTAGTGGTAGCATGAGACGGAGTCTACAACCCACACAAGTGGCTCAGGTAGTGTAGCTCATCCAGGATGGCACATCATTGCGAGCTGTGGCAAGAAGGTTTGCTGTGTCTGTCAGCGTAGTGTCCAGAGCATGGAGGCGCTACCAGGAGACCGGCCAGTACATCAGAAGACGTGGAGGAGGCCGTAGGAGGGCAACAACCCAGGAGCAGGACTGCTACCTCTGCCTTTGTGCAAGGAGGAGCAGGAGGAGCACTGCCAGAGCCCTGCAAAATGACCTCCACAGGCCACAAATGTGCATGTATCTGCTCAAACGGTCAGAAACAGACTCCATGACGGTGGTATGAGGGCCCGACGTCCACAGGTGGGGGTTGTGCTTACAGCCCAACACCGTGCAGGACGTTTTTCATTTGCCAGAGAACACCAAGATTGGCAAATTCGCCACTGGTGCCCTGTGCTCTTCACAGATGAAAGCAGGTTCACACTGAGCACATGTGACAGACGTGACAGTCTGGAGACACCGTGGAGAACGTTCTGCTGCCTGCAACATCCTCCAGCATGACCGGTTTGGCGGTGGGTCAGTCATGGTGTGGGGTGGCATTTCTTTGGGGGGCCGCACAGCCCTCCATGTGCGCGCCAGAGGTAGCCTGACTGCCATTAGGTACCTCAGACCCCTTGTGAGACCATATGCTGGTGCGGTTGGCCCTGGGTTCCTCCTAATGCAAGACAATGCTAGACCTTATGTGGCTGGAGTGTGTCAGCAGTTCCTGCAAGAGGAAGGCATTGATGCTATGGACTGGCCCGCTCTTTCCCCAGACCTGAATCCAATTGGGCACATCTGGGACATCATGTCTCGCTCCATCCACCAACTGTCCAGGAGTTGGCGGATGCTTTAGTCCAGGTCTGGGAGGAGATCCCTCAGGAGACCATCCGCATCTCATCAGGAGCATGCCCAGGCGTTGTAGGGAGGTCATACAGGCACGTGGAGGCCACACACACTACAGAGCCTCATTTTGACTTGTTTTAAGGACATTACACCAAATCAAATCAAATCAAATTTATTTATATAGCCCTTCGTACATCAGCTGATATCTCAAAGTGCTGTACAGAAACCCAGCCTAAAACCCCAAACAGCAAGCAATGCAGGTGTAGAAGCATCCAAAGTTGTATCAGCCTGTAGTGTGGTTTTCCACTTTAATTTTGAGTGCGACTCCAAATCCAGACCTCCATGGGTTGATAAATTTGATTTCCATTGATAATTTGTGTGTGATTTTGTTGTCAGCACATTCAACTATGTAAAGAAAAAAGTATTTAATAAGAATATTTCATTCATTCAGATCTAGGATGTGTTATTTTAGTGTTCCCTTTATTTATTTTTTGAGCAGTGTATATATGCCTATGTACGTATTTATCTTTCGATAAAGTATCTTTTTACCCTTTGCTTGTTTATAAGACAACTTTATATTGTAGTCAACTTCATTTCTGGAGTAATCGGAGGTCACAGAGAGACCGCTTGATTTTATGTGTAGCGGAGGTCTTCAGTGGATAAAGTGCTCAGGCAGAAGGCACAATTAGCGGTTCTACGAGTGGTTTGAGGAAGTCGCTTAAATAACGATCGTTTTCAAACTTTAGTAACTATGTTTTTTTGAAACAGAGATTTAATGATGTGTCCACGGAGGTTCTAACCTCTTAGCCTTTTGGATGTTTTGGGGAAACTGGGTTCTGGACAATACATTATGTGAGACAAACAAAAATATATAATATAATATAAATAAATAAATATAAATATAAATAAATATAAAACATTTTCATCATTTGGTACAATCACCTTCCGGTGTAAAAACCTTGGAAATTAAAAACAAAAAAAAAACTATGTTTTAATTAAGAAGTGAGCGTTGGTCTTAAGCCGAAAAAGAAAGGAAATTCAAAATGAGTTTAAGGGTTGGAGGGTTGGAGGGTTGAAGTGTTTAAAAAGGTTGGAGGGTTTAAGGATTGGAGGGTTTAATGGATGGATGGTTTGAGGGTTGGAGGGTTGGTGGGTTGGAAGGTTTAAGGGTTGGAGGGTTGGAGGGTTGGAAGGTTTAAGGGTTGGAGGGTTGGAGGGTTGGAAGGTTTAAGGGTTGGAGGGTTGGAGGGTTTAAGGGTTGGAGGGTTGGAGGGTTGGAAGGTTTAAGGGTTGGAGGGTTGGAAGGTTTAAGGGTTGGAGGGTTGGAGGGTTTAAGGGTTGGAGGGTTGGAGGGTTGGAAGGTTTAAGGGTTGGAGGGTTGGAAGGTTTAGGATTGGATGGTTTAAGGGTTGGAGGGTTTAAGGGTTGGAGGGTTAAGGGTTGGAGGGTTTAAGGGTTGGAGGGTTGGAGGGTTGGAAGGTTTAAGGGTTGGAGGGTTGGAAGGTTTAGGATTGGATGGTTTAAGGGTTGGAGGGTTTAAGGGTTGGAGGGTTGGAGGGTTGGAAGGTTTAAGGGTTGGAGGGTTGGAAGGTTTAGGATTGGATGGTTTAAGGGTTGGAGGGTTTAAGTGTTGGAGGGTTAAGGGTTGGAGGGTTTAAGGGTTGGAGGGTTGGAGGGTTGGAAGGTTTAAGGGTTGGAGGGTTGGAAGGTTTAGGATTGGATGGTTTAAGGGTTGGAGGGTTTAAGGGTTGGAGGGTTAAGGGTTGGAGGGTTTAAGGGTTTAAGGGTTGGAGGGATGGAGGGTTGGAAGTTTAAGGGTTGGAGGGTTTAAGGGTTGCAGGGATGGAGGGTTTAAGGGTTTGAGGGTTGGAGGGTTTAAGGGTTGGAGGGTTTAAGGGTTGCAGGGATGGAGGGTTTAAGGGTTTGAGGGTTGGAGGGTTTAAGGGTTGGAGGGTTTAAGGGTTGCAGGGATGGAGGGTTTAAGGGTTTAAGGGTTGGAGGGTTGGAGGGTTGGATGGTTTAAGGGTTGGAGGGTTGGAGGGTTGAAGGGTTGAAGGGTTGGAGGGTTTAAGGGTTGGAGGGTTTAAGGGTTGGAGGGTTAAGGGTTGGAGGGTTAAGGGTTGAAGGGTTGGATGGTTTAGGGTTGGAGGGTTTAAGGGTTGGAGGGTTAAGGGTTGGAGGGTTTAAGGGTTGCAGGGATGGAGGGTTGGAGGGTTTAAGGGTTTAAGGGTTGGAGGGATGGAGGGTTGGAAGTTTAAGGGTTGGAGGGTTTAAGGGTTGCAGGGATGGAGGGTTTAAGGGTTGGAGGGTTGGAGGGTTTAAGGGTTGGAGGGTTTAAGGGTTGCAGGGATGGAGGGTTTAAGGGTTTAAGGGTTGGAGGGTTGGAGGGTTGGATGGTTTAAGGGTTGGAGGGTTGGAGGGTTGGATGGTTGGAGGGTTTAAGGGTTTAAGGGTTGAAAGGTTGGAGGGTTATGGGTTGGTGGGTTAAGGGTTGGATGGTTTAAGGGTTGGAGGGTTTAAGGGTTGGATGGTTTAAGGGCTGGAGGGTTGGAGGGTTGGAGGGTTAAGGGTTCAAGTGTTTAAAAAGGTTGGATGGTTTAAGGATTGGAGGGTTTAATGGATGGAGTGTTTGAGGGATGGAGGGTTTGAAGGTTGGAGGGTTGGTGGGTTAAGGGTTGGTGGGTTAAGGGTTGGTGAGTTGGACGTTTAAGGGTTTTTACTCAGTGATGTATCTGTCCCATTATGATGCATGTGCAGCGCCATTAAGGCCATCTCCATTTCGAAGTAGGCCATTTTCTTCCACTACTTCTATGAGTAGGTTGCATACAGTCACCTGGAGGTTTTGTACTGGTGATTTACTGTTATGGATTTCATCTACAGCTATGGGATGTTTTGCTCAGGAGTATAATTCATTGGCTGATTCTTCCTGATAACCTGGATGGAATTGTTTGATTCTTCTTTAACCCGAGAAGGAAGTCCCACCCAGTTCCTAAGTCCTCAATGTCCATGCCAAAACAGGTCATCTTTATCTCTATAGGGTATCCGTAGTAACTGTCTGTGTTTCAGGACGTGTGTCCATGAGGTCCATGTGGCTATGGCATGATGTTGTTGTTGTTGTTGACATGCAATGTGTTGTTTTTGTTGACAGGATGTTGTTTTTGTTGTTGTTAACAGGACGTGTGTTGATGCTGTTGTTGTTGACAGAACGTGTGTTAATGTTGTTGTTGTTTACAGGGCAAGTGTTGATGTTGTTGTTGTTGACAGGACGTGTGTTGTTGTTGTTGACGGGACATGTGTTGTTGTTGTTGTTGACAGGACGTGTGTTGTTGTTGTTAACAGGACGTGTGTTGATGCTGTTGTTGTTGACAGGATGTGTGTTGATGTTGTTGTTGACAGGATGTGTGTTGTTGTTGTTGACAAGGAGTGTGTTGATGTTGTTGTCCTTGACAGAACGTGTGTTGATGTTGTTGTTGTTGACAGGACGTGTGTTGTTGTTGTTGACAGGACGTGTGTTGATGTTGTTGTTGTTGACAAGGAGTGTGTTGATGTTGTTGACTGGGCGTGTGTTGATGTTGTTGTTGTTGACAGGACGTGTGTTGTTGTTGTTGACAGGGCGTGTGTTGATGTTGTTGTTGTTGACTGGGCGTGTGTTGATGTTGTTGTTGTTGACAGGACGTGTGTTGATGTTGTTGTTGTTGACAAGGAGTGTGTTGATGTTGTTGTTGTTGACAGGACGTGTGTTGTTGTTGTTGACAGGACGTGTGTTGTTGTTGTTGACAGGACATATGTTGTTGTTGTTGAGAGGACGTGTGTTGTTGTTGTTGACAGGA
The DNA here is from genome assembly GCF_034236695.1 of Oncorhynchus nerka. Taxonomy (NCBI): domain Eukaryota; kingdom Metazoa; phylum Chordata; class Actinopteri; order Salmoniformes; family Salmonidae; genus Oncorhynchus; species Oncorhynchus nerka. The sequence continues at coordinate 21,291 of NW_027038858.1, forward strand.
CGTGTGTTGTTGACAGGACGTGTGTTGTTGTTGACAGGACGTGTGTTGTTGACAGGACGTGTGTTGTTGTTGACAGGACGTGTGTTGTTGACAGGACGTGTGTTGTTGTTGACAGGACGTGTGTTGTTGACAGGACGTGTGTTGTTGTTGACAGGACGTGTGTTGTTGTTGACAGGACGTGTGTTGTTGTTGACAGGACATGTGTTGTTGTTGACAGGACGTGTGTTGTTGTTGACAGGACATGTGTTGTTGTTGACAGGACGTGTGTTGTTGTTGACAGGACGTGTGTTGTTGTTGACAGGACGTGTGTTGTTGTTGACAGGAATGTGTTTATGTTGTTGTTGACAGGAATGTGTTTATGTTGTTGTTGACAGGAATATGTTTATGTTGTTGTTGACAGGACGTGTGCCCATGAGGTCGTTGCTGTTGGTGCTTCTGCTGATTGGCGTCCAGGCTGTACTGAACATGGGAGGTGTCCTGGGCCCGGTGGCAGCCAACCACAGCGCAGAACACCACACAGTAGCCAATGGCAGAGCAAAACAGCAGCGGGCGGCCCGCCTCTCAGTGTCACCTCAGCAGGAGCAGCAGACTCAGCAGAGACCCAGCCGGACCAGACAGGCCCACAGGCCAGCCTCTCTACCCCAGGGCAGGATCTCTTCCCTGGGCCACTCTGAGACAGGCTCCCCCTCTACCTCCTCCATCCCGGAGGTGGACACCAAACTGTTCGGCAAGCGGCTCTACCACTCCTCACCGCGCGTCGTCTTCAGTGACGTACCCCCCTCTCACCACGGCCTGGGGGGGGAGACGGGGGAAGAGGAGGGAGAGGAGGAAGTGGGGAGGGTGACGGGTGGGGGAGTGAGGGTGAGGCGGAAGGCGGGGGGGCAGCCCATGCACAGGGGGGAGTACTCCGTGTGCGACAGCATCAGCGTGTGGTTGGGGAACCTGACCAAGGCCACAGACATCGCCGGCAACGAGGTGGAGGTTCTGCCAGAGGTGAAGATAGACAACGTTCGCAAGAGACAGTTCTTCTACGAGACCACCTGCCGTGTGGCCACACCCCCGGGGGGCGGAGCTGGGGCTGGGGGAGGAGTTATGGGAGGCGGGCCCAAGGCGAGGGCCAAATCAGGGTGCCGCGGCATCGACAGCCGTCACTGGAACTCGTACTGCACCAACACGCACACGTACGTGCTCGCGCTCACCAAGTCCAAGGAGCAGATGGCGTGGAGGCTGATACGCATCAACGCAGCGTGTGTGTGCGTCCTCAGCCGCAAGTCCTGGAGGCATTGACCTTTAACCCCTGGGACTATGGACCCTGAACCACACACCATCATCACTGACCTTTAACCCCTGGGACTATGGACCATGGACCATGAACCCTGAACCACACACAGTACACACACCATCATCACTGACCTTTAACCCCTGGGAATATGGACCATGGACCATGGACCCTGAACCACACACCATCATCACTGACCTTTAACCCTGGGAATATGGACCATGAACCCTGAACCACACACCATCATCACTGACCTTTAACCCCTGGGACTATGTACCATGAACCCTGAACCACACACCATCATCACTGACCTTTAACCCCTGGGACTATGGACCATGGACCATGAACCCTGAACCACACACAGTACACACACCATCATCACTGACCTTTAACCCCTGGGAATATGGACCATGGACCATGGACCCTGAACCACACACCATCATCACTGACCTTTAACCCCTGGGACTATGGACCCTGAACCACACACAGTACACACATCATCATCGGCCATCATTAGGGGTCGAGTATGATTGCCCTCCTGGTGGGTCTCACACACACACTCTTGAATCACCCCCCCCCCCTACCTCAGTCAGTGTCCTGGTTCTTCTAAGTTATGAGGACTGTAAGTCATATTTATATTTTAAACAGTCAAATATGAATTTAAATATATATTAAATAAGTGTGTATATATACACACATCATGAAATCAAGCTTTCATTGTTGTTGTTGTTGATGTTGTTATTTATTAAACTCTTCAGTATATGCCTGGTTCCTTACTCTCATTGGCTGTTGGAGCTTTTCAGAGATCTCTATTGACACCATGCAGAGAGACATGGTGTGTGTGTGTCTGGTGATACTCTCCTTATGGGTACCAGAAGTTCTCACAAACAAGTGGGGACATTTCACCGGTCCCTACAAGGTTAAAAGGCTATTTTAGGCTTAGGGGTTAGGTTTAGGGTTCAAATGAGGGTTAGGGTTAAGGGTTAAGTTTAGGGTTTAACGGTTAAGGAAAATAGGATTTGAATGGGAATCAATTGTTTTGTCCCCACAAGGATAGCATAACAAACGTGTGTGTTTGTGTGTTTGCGTGCATGTGTGTATGCCGGTGTGAGTTTGCATGGTGCCTGTGGACATGTCGGAGAATCTCACCCTGGCCGTGCTGGCCCTCACTGGTTGACCAGGCAGAGTACAAGAATACACACACTGTCTGGGACCAACCTGATGCTGGAACTTCGGGATTCCTGTCACCTTGGAGTGCTGGTGTTAACAAAGCCGATGGTGTTGAGAACTATGTGATGTTAGAGCTATCACAGGAGGGACGGTCCCAACTAACATCTGGACACCGAAGGAGAGGTGGAGAGAGAAGGGAGAGGAGGGGGTGAGTGCAGGGGTAGGATAGAGTGGAGGAGTTCTGGAAGGAGAGAGGAGGGGAAAGAGGGAGAAGAAGGGGAGAGTATGAGGAGGTATGGAGAGGGAGAGAGGATGGAGAGAGGATGGAGGGAGAGAGGATGGAGAGAGAAAGAGAGGATGGAGGGAGAAAGAGAGGATGGAGGGAGAGAGAGAGGATGGAGGGAGAGAGAGAGGATGGAGGGAGAGAGGGAGGATGGAGGGAGGATGGAGAGAGGCTGGAGGGAGAGGATGGAGGGAGGATGGAGAGAGGATGGAGGGAGAGAGGAGGGAGGGATGGATTTTGGCCTTTCTAGGGAGTTTTTCCTAGCCACCGTGCTTTTACACCTGCATTGTTTGCTGTTTGGGGTTTTAGGCTGGGTTTCTGTACAGCACTTTGAGATATCAGCTGATGTACGAAGGGCTATATAAATAAATTTGATTTGATTTGATTTGATTTGAAGGAGAGAAGGAGAGAGGATAGAGGGAGGATGGAGAGAGGCTGTAGAGTGGATGGAGGGTTGGAGCAAGAGAGGATGGAGGGAAGGGGAGAGGATGGAGAGAGGATGGGGGGAAGGGGAGAGGATGGAGAGAGGGAAATAGGATGGAACGAGGATGGAGACAGGATGAGAAAGGATGGAGAGGATGGAGCTACTTTCTTGCAATTCTATTTTGTAATGACTTATGCCATGTTAATATGATATCTGAGTGAGCCAAAATCAATGTGGTATTCAGCCATGATTACTACAAGTTTAGATAGCTGGATAGACTAACTACAATCTAAAAATGGTTAGCTGACATGGCTAATTGAGTGACTGACATAACAATAATGATAATAATAATAATAGTTTGTTTTTATGAGTTGGGCCTGTTATGAGAAATAGTGTCTCCCGGCCTAATAGTGTCCCCCTCTGCGTCAACATGGGATTCGATGACTTCTAGCTACTGTTGCTAGGGCTGTTGCTAGGGCTGTTGCTAGGGCTGTTGCTAGAAATTCTGACTGGATTACGTCATGAACCAAAGCGTCCGTTGCTATGCCGGTTGCTTGGTTACCACGTAGCTGTCGCGAAGGAAGGAGGACACTTGGAGTTCCATTTCACCTCAATTAATTACCTCAGAATTGCTCTCCAAGGACGGTGACAAGCTGCCGCTTCAGAGGACCGAAAAGACTGGAAAGAGATCACTCTTTCTTGACCATATATTTGTTTTTTATATAAGAACATTTGTTAAATCGGAATAAATGATTTAAGCTGTTTTTAGATTTGACGTTTACTGTACTTATTTACCTCAGCCTGTCTAGTCAGCTAAAGCCGGCTACAATAGCCAGACAGTTTAATTTAGCTAACGTCAGCTAGCTAGCTACTGTAACTGTTATTGTAGCTTTCTGTTTGTATGTAGCTTGCACTTCAATGGCATGCCTCGAGGAGATTTTATTGTATCTTTCCAACCAGGCTAGGTACTATAAAGACAACACTGATCTCGACAAGAGACACCACATTCAGAGAAATTCACAATTCAGGGTAACGTTATGCAGTTCACTTCTATTAGATGGTTAACTGGTTGGATTTACCAATGAAAAAACACAGAGATGCATGCTGGACATGTCAGAGTGAAGCACATGATTGCCAAAATGAACCTACTCTTCTTCTGATGGAGGTGGTGGACAGCTGGGTAAGTGAAAGAACCTTTTGTTTATCAATCACATTCTAGTATATCTGGAATGATTAGGATTTCAATGAATGTCATATCAGAGAGCACACAATGTTTCAATGTGTCACTTTGTATTTAAAGGTCATAACTTTGTCTAGCCAGCCAGAAGTCTGAGAGGGTGAAGACTGTGGTACCAGAGTCCTGTCTAGCCAGCCAGAAGTCTGAGAGGGTGAAGACTGTGGTACCAGAGTCCTGTCTAGCCAGCCAGAAGTCTGAGAGGGTGAAGACTGTGGTACCAGAGTCCTGTCTAGCCAGCCAGAAGTCTGAGAGGGTGAAGACTGTGGTACCAGAGTCCTGTCTAGCCAGCCAGAAGTCTGAGAGGGTGAAGACTGTGGTCCCAGAGTCCTGTCTAGCCTGCCAGAAGTCTGAGAGGGTGAAGACTGTGGTACCAGAGTCCTGTCTAGCCAGCCAGAAGTCTGAGAGGGTGAAGACTGTGGTACCAGAGTCCAAAAGAGCATGCCAGAAGTCTGAGAGGGTGAAGACTGTGGTACCAGAGTCCTGTCTAGCCAGCCAGAAGTCTGAGAGGGTGAAGACTGTGGTACCAGAGTCCAAAAGAGCATGCCAGAAGTCTGAGAGGGTGAAGACTGTGGTACCAGAGTCCAAAAGAGCCTGCCAGAAGTCTGAGAGGGTGAAGACTGTGGTACCAGAGTCCTGTCTAGCCAGCCAGAAGTCTGAGAGGGTGAAGACTGTGGTACCAGAGTCCTGTCTAGCCTGCCAGAAGTCTGAGAGGGTGAAGACTGTGGTACCAGAGTCCTGTCTAGCCAGCCAGAAGTCTGAGAGGGTGAAGACTGTGGTACCAGAGTCCTGTCTAGCCAGCCAGAAGTCTGAGAGGGTGAAGACTGTGGTACCAGAGTCCTGTCTAGCCTGCCAGAAGTCTGAGAGGGTGAAGACTGTGGTACCAGAGTCCTGTCTAGCCTGCCAGAAGTCTGAGAGGGTGAAGACTGTGGTACCAGAGTCCTGTCTAGCCAGCCAGAAGTCTGAGAGGGTGAAGACTGTGGTACCAGAGTCCTGTCTAGCCTGCCAGAAGTCTGAGAGGGTGAAGACTGTGGTACCAGAGTCCTGTCTAGCCAGCCAGAAGTCTGAGAGGGTGAAGACTGTGGTACCAGAGTCCTGTCTAGCCAGCCAGAAGTCTGAGAGGGTGAAGACTGTGGTACCAGAGTCCTGTCTAGCCAGCCAGAAGTCTGAGAGGGTGAACACTGTGGTACCAGAGTCCTGTCTAGCCAGACAGAAGTCTGAGAGGGTGAAGACTGTGGTACCAGAGTCCAAAAGAGCATGCCAGAAGTCTGAGAGGGTGAAGACTGTGGTACCAGAGTCCAAAAGAGCCTGCCAGAAGTCTGAGAGGGTGAAGACTGTGGTACCAGAGTCCTGTCTAGCCAGCCAGAAGTCTGAGAGGGTGAAGACTGTGGTACCAGAGTCCTGTCTAGCCTGCCAGTAGTCTGAGAGGGTGAATACTGTGGTCCCAGAGTCCTGTCTAGCCAGCCAGAAGTCTGAGAGGGTGAAGACTGTGGTACCAGAGTCCTGTCTAGCCTGCCAGAAGTCTGAGAGGGTGAATACTGTGGTCCCAGAGTCCTGTCTAGCCAGCCAGAAGTCTGAGAGGGTGAAGACTGTGGTACCAGAGTCCAAAAGAGCCTGCCAGAAGTCTGAGAGGGTGAAGACTGTGGTACCAGAGTCCTGTCTAGCCAGAGAAGTCTGAGAGGGTGAAGACTGTGGTACCAGAGTCCTGTCTAGCCAGCCAGAAGTCTGAGAGGGTGAAGACTGTGGTACCAGAGTCCTGTCTAGCCAGCCAGAAGTCTGAGAGGGTGAAGACTGTGGTACCAGAGTCCAAAAGAGCATGCCAGAAGTCTGAGAGGGTGAAGACTGTGGTACCAGAGTCCTGTCTAGCCAGCCAGAAGTCTGAGAGGGTGAAGACTGTGGTACCAGAGTCCAAAAGAGCATGCCAGAAGTCTGAGAGGGTGAAGACTGTGGTACCAGAGTCCAAAAGAGCCTGCCAGAAGTCTGAGAGGGTGAAGACTGTGGTACCAGAGTCCTGTCTAGCCAGCCAGAAGTCTGAGAGGGTGAAGACTGTGGTACCAGAGTCCTGTCTAGCCAGCCAGAAGTCTGAGAGGGTGAAGACTGTGGTACCAGAGTCCTGTCTAGCCAGCCAGAAGTCTGAGAGGGTGAAGACTGTGGTACCAGAGTCCTGTCTAGCCAGCCAGAAGTCTGAGAGGGTGAAGACTGTGGTACCAGAGTCCTGTCTAGCCTGCCAGAAGTCTGAGAGGGTGAAGACTGTGGTACCAGAGTCCTGTCTAGCCAGCCAGAAGTCTGAGAGGGTGAAGACTGTGGTACCAGAGTCCTGTCTAGCCAGCCAGAAGTCTGAGAGGGTGAAGACTGTGGTACCAGAGTCCTGTCTAGCCTGCCAGAAGTCTGAGAGGGTGAAGACTGTGGTACCAGAGTCCTGTCTAGCCAGCCAGAAGTCTGAGAGGGTGAAGACTGTGGTACCAGAGTCCTGTCTAGCCAGCCAGAAGTCTGAGAGGGTGAAGACTGTCGCCAGAGTCCTGTCTAGCCAGCCAGAAGTCTGAGAGGGTGAACACTGTGGTACCAGAGTCCTGTCTAGCCAGACAGAAGTCTGAGAGGGTGAAGACTGTGGTACCAGAGTCCAAAAGAGCATGCCAGAAGTCTGAGAGGGTGAAGACTGTGGTACCAGAGTCCAAAAGAGCCTGCCAGAAGTCTGAGAGGGTGAAGACTGTGGTACCAGAGTCCTGTCTAGCCAGCCAGAAGTCTGAGAGGGTGAAGACTGTGGTACCAGAGTCCTGTCTAGCCAGCCAGAAGTCTGAGAGGGTGAAGACTGTGGTCCCAGAGTCCTGTCTAGCCAGCCAGAAGTCTGAGAGGGTGAAGACTGTGGTACCAGAGTCCTGTCTAGCCAGCCAGAAGTCTGAGAGGGTGAAGACTGTGGTACCAGAGTCCTGTCTAGCCAGCCAGAAGTCTGAGAGGGTGAAGACTGTGGTACCAGAGTCCTGTCTGCCAGAGAAGTCTGAGAGGGTGAAGACTGTGGTACCAGAGTCCTGTCTAGCCAGCCAGAAGTCTGAGAGGGTGAAGACTGTGGTACCAGAGTCCAAAAGAGCATCCAGAAGTCTGAGAGGTGAAGACTGTGGTACCAGAGTCCAAAAGCCTCCTGCCAGAAGTCTGAGAGGGTGAAGACTGTGGTACCAGAGTCCTGTCTAGCCAGCCAGAAGTCTGAGAGGGTGAAGACTGTGGTACCAGAGTCCTGTCTAGCCAGCCAGAAGTCTGAGAGGGTGAAGACTGTGGTACCAGAGTCCTGTCTAGCCAGCCAGAAGTCTGAGAGGGTGAAGACTGTGGTACCAGAGTCCTGTCTAGCCAGCCAGAAGTCTGAGAGGGTGAAGACTGTGGTACCAGAGTCCTGTCTAGCCTGCCAGAAGTCTGAGAGGGTGAAGACTGTGGTCCTGTCCCAGAGTCCTGTCTAGCCAGCCAGAAGTCTGAGAGGGTGAAGACTGTGGTACCAGAGTCCTGTCTAGCCAGCCAGAAGTCTGAGAGGGTGAAGACTGTGGTACCAGAGTCCTGTCTAGCCAGCCAGAAGTCTGAGAGGGTGAAGACTGTGGTACCAGAGTCCTGTCTAGCCAGCCAGAAGTCTGAGAGGGTGAAGACTGTGGTACCAGAGTCCTGTCTAGCCAGCCAGAAGTCTGAGAGGGTGAAGACTGTGGTACCAGAGTCCTGTCTAGCCAGCCAGAAGTCTGAGAGGGTGAAGACTGTGGTACCAGAGTCCTGTCTAGCCAGACAGAAGTCTGAGAGGGTGAAGACTGTGGTACCAGAGTCCAAAAGAGCATGCCAGAAGTCTGAGAGGGTGAAGACTGAGAGTCCAAAAGAGCCTGAGAAGTCTGAGAGGGTGAAGACTGTGGTACCAGAGTCCTGTCTAGCCAGCCAGAAGTCTGAGAGGGTGAAGACTGTGGTACCAGAGTCCTGTCTAGCCAGCCAGAAGTCTGAGAGGGTGAAGACTGTGGTACCAGAGTCCTGTCTAGCCAGCCAGAAGTCTGAGAGGGTGAAGACTGTGGTACCAGAGTCCTTTCTAGCCTGCCAGAAGTCTGAGAGGGTGAATACTGTGGTCCCAGAGTCCTGTCTAGCCAGCCAGAAGTCTGAGAGGGTGAAGACTGTGGTACCAGAGTCCTGAGCCAGCCAGAAGTCTGAGAGGGTGAAGACTGTGGTACCAGAGTCCTGTCTAGCCAGCCAGAAGTCTGAGAGGGTGAAGACTGTGGTACCAGAGTCCTGTCTAGCCAGCCAGAAGTCTGAGAGGGTGAAGACTGTGGTACCAGAGTCCTGTCTAGCCAGCCAGAAGTCTGAGAGGGTGAAGACTGTGGTACCAGAGTCCTGTCTAGCCAGCCAGAAGTCTGAGAGGGTGAAGACTGTGGTACCAGAGTCCTGTCTAGCCTGCCAGAAGTCTGAGAGGGTGAAGACTGTGGTACCAGAGTCCTGTCTAGCCAGCCAGAAGTCTGAGAGGGTGAAGACTGTGGTACCAGAGTCCTGTCTAGCCAGCCAGAAGTCTGAGAGGGTGAACACTGTGGTACCAGAGTCCTGTCTAGCCAGACAGAAGTCTGAGAGGGTGAAGACTGTGGTACCAGAGTCCAAAAGAGCCAGCCAGAAGTCTGAGAGGGTGAAGACTGTGGTACCAGAGTCCTGTCTAGCCTGCCAGAAGTCTGAGAGGGTGAAGACTGTGGTACCAGAGTCCTGTCTAGCCAGCCAGAAGTCTGAGAGGGTGAAGACTGTGGTACCAGAGTCCTGTCTAGCCAGCCAGAAGTCTGAGAGGGTGAAGACTGTGGTACCAGAGTCCAAAAGAGCCAGCCAGAAGTCTGAGAGGGTGAAGACTGTGGTACCAGAGTCCTGTCTAGCCAGCCAGAAGTCTGAGAGGGTGAAGACTGTGGTACCAGAGTCCAAAAGAGCATGCCAGAAGTCTGAGAGGTGAAGACTGTCCAGAGTCCAGAGCCTGCCAGAAGTCTGAGAGGGTGAAGACTGTGGTACCAGAGTCCTGTCTAGCCAGCCAGAAGTCTGAGAGGGTGAAGACTGTGGTACCAGAGTCCTGTCTAGCCTGCCAGAAGTCTGAGAGGGTGAAGACTGTGGTACCAGAGTCCTGTCTAGCCTGCCAGAAGTCTGAGAGGGTGAAGACTGTGGTACCAGAGTCCTGTCTAGCCAGCCAGAAGTCTGAGAGGGTGAAGACTGTGGTACCAGAGTCCTGTCTAGCCAGCCAGAAGTCTGAGAGGGTGAAGACTGTGGTACCAGAGTCCTGTCTAGCCTGCCAGAAGTCTGAGAGGGTGAAGACTGTGGTACCAGAGTCCTGTCTAGCCAGCCAGAAGTCTGAGAGGGTGAAGACTGTGGTACCAGAGTCCTGTCTAGCCAGCCAGAAGTCTGAGAGGGTGAAGACTGTGGTACCAGAGTCCTGAGCCAGCCAGAAGTCTGAGAGGGTGAAGACTGTGGTACCAGAGTCCTGTCTAGCCAGCCAGAAGTCTGAGAGGGTGAAGACTGTGGTACCAGAGTCCTGTCTAGCCAGCCAGAAGTCTGAGAGGGTGAAGACTGTGGTACCAGAGTCCTTTGAAGACTAGCCTGCCAGAAGTCTGAGAGGGTGAAGACTGTGGTACCAGAGTCCTGTCTAGCCAGCCAGAAGTCTGAGAGGGTGAAGACTGTGGTACCAGAGTCCAAAAGCCAGCCAGAAGTCTGAGAGGGTGAAGACTGTGGTACCAGAGTCCTGTCTAGCCAGCCAGAAGTCTGAGAGGGTGAAGACTGTGGTACCAGAGTCCTGTCTAGCCAGCCAGAAGTCTGAGAGGGTGAAGACTGTGGTCCCAGAGTCCTGTCTAGCCAGCCAGAAGTCTGAGAGGGTGAAGACTGTGGTACCAGAGTCCTGTCCAGCCAGCCAGCCAGAAGTCTGAGAGGGTGAAGACTGTGGTACCAGAAGTCTGTCTAGCCAGCCAGAAGTCTGAGAGGGTGAAGACTGTGGTACCAGAGTCCTGTCTAGCCAGCCAGAAGTCTGAGAGGGTGAAGACTGTGGTACCAGAGTCCTGTCTAGCCAGCCAGAAGTCTGAGAGGGTGAAGACTGTGGAGTCCTGTCTAGCCAGCCAGAAGTCTGAGAGGGTGAACACTGTGGTACCAGAGTCCTGTCTAGCCAGACAGAAGTCTGAGAGGGTGAAGACTGTGGTACCAGAGTCCAAAAGAGCCAGCCAGAAGTCTGAGAGGGTGAAGACTGTGGTACCAGAGTCCTGTCTAGCCAGCCAGAAGTCTGAGAGGGTGAAGACTGTGGTACCAGAGTCCTGTCTAGCCAGCCAGAAGTCTGAGAGGGTGAAGACTGTGGTACCAGAGTCCTGTCTAGCCAGCCAGAAGTCTGAGAGGGTGAAGACTGTGGTACCAGAGTCCTGTCTAGCCAGCCAGAAGTCTGAGAGGGTGAAGACTGTGGTACCAGAGTCCTGTCTAGCCAGCCAGAAGTCTGAGAGGGTGAAGACTGTGGTACCAGAGTCCAAAAGAGCATGCCAGAAGTCTGAGAGGGTGAAGACTGTGGTACCAGAGTCCTGTCTAGCCAGCCAGAAGTCTGAGAGGGTGAAGACTGTGGTACCAGAGTCCTGTCTAGCCAGCCAGAAGTCTGAGAGGGTGAAGACTGTGGTACCAGAGTCCTGTCTAGCCTGCCAGAAGTCTGAGAGGGTGAAGACTGTGGTACCAGAGTCCTGTCTAGCCAGCCAGAAGTCTGAGAGGGTGAAGACTGTGGTACCAGAGTCCTGTCTAGCCAGCCAGAAGTCTGAGAGGGTGAAGACTGTGGTACCAGAGTCCTGTCTAGCCAGCCAGAAGTCTGAGAGGGTGAAGACTGTGGTACCAGAGTCCTGTCTAGCCTGCCAGAAGTCTGAGAGGGTGAAGACTGTGGTACCAGAGTCCTGTCTAGCCAGCCAGAAGTCTGAGAGGGTGAAGACTGTGGTACCAGAGTCCTGTCTAGCCAGCCAGAAGTCTGAGAGGGTGAAGACTGTGGTACCAGAGTCCTGTCTAGCCAGCCAGAAGTCTGAGAGGGTGAAGACTGTGGTACCAGAGTCCTGTCTAGCCAGCCAGAAGTCTGAGAGGGTGAAGACTGTGGTACCAGAGTCCTGTCTAGCCAGCCAGAAGTCTGAGAGGGTGAAGACTGTGGTACCAGAGTCCAAAAGAGCATGCCAGAGTCCTGTCCAGAGTCCAGAGGGTGAAGACCTGCCAGAAGTCTGAGAGGGTGAAGACTGTGGTCCCAGAGTCCTGTCTAGCCAGCCAGAAGTCTGAGAGGGTGAAGACTGTGGTACCAGAGTCCTGTCTAGCCAGCCAGAAGTCTGAGAGGGTGAAGACTGTGGTACCAGAGTCCTGTCTAGCCAGCCAGAAGTCTGAGAGGGTGAAGACTGTGGTACCAGAGTCCTGTCTAGCCAGCCAGAAGTCTGAGAGGGTGAAGACTGTGGTACCAGAGTCCTGTCTAGCCAGCCAGAAGTCTGAGAGGGTGAAGACTGTGGTACCAGAGTCCAAAAGAGCATGCCAGAAGTCTGAGAGGGTGAAGACTGTGGTACCAGAGTCCTCTAGCCAGCCAGAAGTCTAGCCAGCCAGAAGTCTGAGAGGGTGAAGACTGTGGTACCAGAGTCCTGTCTAGCCAGCCAGAAGTCTGAGAGGGTGAAGACTGTGGTACCAGAGTCCTGTCTAGCCAGCCAGAAGTCTGAGAGGGTGAAGACTGTGGTACCAGAGTGCCAGAAGTCTGAGAGGGTGAAGACTGCCAGAGTCCAAAAGAGCCTGCCAGAAGTCTGAGAGGGTGAAGACTGTGGTACCAGAGTCCTGTCTAGCCTGCCAGAAGTCTGAGAGGGTGAAGACTGTGGTACCAGAGTCCTGTCTAGCCAGCCAGAAGTCTGAGAGGGTGAAGACTGTGGTACCAGAGTCCTGTCTAGCCAGCCAGAAGTCTGAGAGGGGGAAGACTGTGGTACCAGAATCCTGTCTAGCCTGCCAGAAGTCTGAGAGGGTGAAGACTGTGGTACCAGAGTCCTGTCTAGCCAGCCAGAAGTCTGAGAGGGTGAAGACTGTGGTACCAGAGTCCTGTCTAGCCAGCCAGAAGTCTGAGAGGGTGAAGACTGAGTCCTGTCTAGCCAGCCAGAGTCCTGTCTAGCCAGCCAGAAGTCTGAGAGGGTGAACACTGTGGTACCAGAGTCCTGTCTAGCCAGACAGAAGTCTGAGAGGGTGAAGACTGTGGTACCAGAGTCCAAAAGAGCATGCCAGAAGTCTGAGAGGGTGAAGACTGTGGTACCAGAGTCCAAAATAGCCTGCCAGAAGTCTGAGAGGGTGAAGACTGTGGTACCAGAGTCCTGTCTAGCCAGCCAGAAGTCTGAGAGGGTGAAGACTGTGGTACCAGAGTCCTGTCTAGCCTGCCAGAAGTCTGAGAGGGTGAAGACTGTGGTACCAGAGTCCTGTCTAGCCAGCCAGAAGTCTGAGAGGGTGAAGACTGTGGTACCAGAGTCCTGTCTAGCCTGCCAGAAGTCTGAGAGGGTGAAGACTGTGGTACCAGAGTCCTGTCTAGCCAGCCAGAAGTCTGAGAGGGTGAAGACTGTGGTACCAGAGTCCTGTCTAGCCTGCCAGAAGTCTGAGAGGGTGAAGACTGTGGTACCAGAGTCCTGTCTAGCCAGCCAGAAGTCTGAGAGGGTGAAGACTGTGGTACCAGAGTCCTGTCTGAGCCAGAAGTCTGAGAGGGTGAAGACTGTGGTACCAGAGTCCTGTCTAGCCTGCCATAAGTCTGAGAGGGTGAATACTGTGGTCCAATAGTCCTGTCTAGCCAGCCAGAAGTCTGAGAGGGTGAAGACTGTGGTACCAGTGTCCTGTCTAGCCAGCCAGAAGTCTGAGAGGGTGAAGACTGTGGTACCAGAGTCCTGTCTAGCCTGCCAGAAGTCTGAGAGGGTGAAGACTGTGGTACCAGAGTCCTCTGTCTAGCCAGCCAGAAGTCTGAGAGGGTGAAGACTGTGGTACCAGAGTCCTGTCTAGCCAGCCAGAAGTCTGAGAGGGTGAACACTGTGGTACCAGAGTCCTGTCTAGCCAGACAGAAGTCTGAGAGGGTGAAGACTGTGGTACCAGAGTCCTGTCTAGCCAGCCAGAAGTCTGAGAGGGTGAAGACTGTGGTACCAGAGTCCTGTCTAGCCAGCCAGAAGTCTGAGAGGGTGAAGACTGTGGTACCAGAGTCCTGTCTAGCCAGCCAGAAGTCTGAGAGGGTGAAGACTGTGGTACCACCAGAGTCCTGTCTCCAGCCAGCCAGAAGTCTGAGAGGGTGAAGACTGTGGTACCAGAGTCCTGTCTAGCCTGCCAGAAGTCTGAGAGGGTGAAGACTGTGGTACCAGAGTCCTGTCTAGCCAGCCAGAAGTCTGAGAGGGTGAAGACTGTGGTACCAGAGTCCTGTCTAGCCAGCCAGAAGTCTGAGAGGGTGAAGACTGTGGCCAGAAGTCTGACCAGAGTCCTGTCTAGCCAGCCAGAAGTCTGAGAGGGTGAAGACTGTGGTACCAGAGTCCTGTCTAGCCAGACAGAAGTCTGAGAGGGTGAAGACTGTGGTACCAGAGTCCAAAAGCCAGCCAGCTGAGAGGGTGAAGACTGTGTATGAGCAGAAGTCTGAGAGGGTGAAGACTGTGGTACCAGAGTCCTGTCTAAGAGTCTGAGAGGGTGAAGACTGCCAGAAGTCTGAGAGGGTGAAGACTGTGGTACCAGAGTCCTGTCTAGCCAGCCAGAAGTCTGAGAGGGTGAAGACTGTGGTACCAGAGTCCTGTCTAGCCAGCCAGTAGTCTGAGAGGGTGAAGACTGTGGTACTCCTAAAGAGCCAGCCATGGTCCCAGAGTCCTGTCTAGCCAGCCAGAAGTCTGAGAGGGTGAAGACTGTGGTACCAGAGTCCTGTCTAGCCAGCCAGAAGTCTGAGAGGGTGAAGACTGTGGTCCCAGAGTCCTGTCTAGCCAGCCAGAAGTCTGAGAGGGTGAAGACTGTGGTACCAGAGTCCAAGAAGTCTGAGCCAGCCAGAAGTCTGAGAGGGTGAAGACTGTGGTACCAGAGTCCTGTCTAGCCTGCCAGAAGTCTGAGAGGGTGAAGACTGTGGTACCAGAGTCCTGTCTAGCCAGCCCAGAAGTCTGAGAGGGTGAAGACTGTGGTACCAGAGTCCTGTCTAGCCAGCCAGAAGTCTGAGAGGGTGAAGACTGTGGTACCAGAGTCCTGTCTAGCCAGCCAGAAGTCTGAGAGGGTGAAGACTGTGGTACCAGAGTCCTGTCTAGCCAGCCAGAAGTCTGAGAGGGTGAAGACTGTGGTACCAGAGTCCTGTCTAGCCAGCCAGAAGTCTGAGAGGGTGAAGACTGTGGTACCAGAGTCCTGTCTAGCCAGCCAGAAGTCTGAGAGGGTGAAGACTGTGGTACCAGAGTCCAAAAGAGCATGCCAGAAGTCTGAGAGGGTGAAGACTGTGGTACCAGAGTCCAAAATAGCCTGCCAGAAGTCTGAGAGGGTGAAGACTGTGGTACCAGAGTCCTGTCTAGCCAGCCAGAAGTCTGAGAGGGTGAAGACTGTGGTACCAGAGTCCTGTCTAGCCAGCCAGAAGTCTGCCAGAAGTCTGAGAGGGTGAAGACTGTGGTACCAGAGTCCTGTCTAGCCAGCCAGAAGTCTGAGAGGGTGAAGACTGTGGTACCAGAGTCCTGTCTAGCCTGCCAGAAGTCTGAGAGGGTGAAGACTGTGGTACCAGAGTCCTGTCTAGCCAGCCAGAAGTCTGAGAGGGTGAAGACTGTGGTACCAGAGTCCTGTCTAGCCAGCCAGAAGTCTGAGAGGGTGAAGACTGTGGTACCAGAGTCCTGTCTAGCCAGCCAGAAGTCTGAGAGGGTGAAGACTGTGGTACCAGAGTCCTGTCTAGCCTGCCAGAAGTCTGAGAGGGTGAAGACTGTGTCTAGCCAGCCAGAGTCCTGTCTAGCCAGCCAGAAGTCTGAGAGGGTGAAGACTGTGGTACCAGAGTCCTGTCTAGCCAGCCAGAAGTCTGAGAGGGTGAAGACTGTGGTACCAGAGTCCTGTCTAGCCAGCCAGAAGTCTGAGAGGGTGAAGACTGTGGTACCAGAGTCCTGTCTAGCCTGCCAGAAGTCTGAGAGGGTGAAGACTGTGGTACCAGAGTCCTAGCCAGCCAGAAGTCTGAGAGGGTGAGACTGTCCAGAGTCCTGTCTAGCCAGCCAGAAGTCTGAGAGGGTGAAGACTGTGGTACCAGAGTCCTGTCTAGCCAGCCAGAAGTCTGAGAGGGTGAAGACTGTGGTACCAGAGTCCTGTCTAGCCTGCCAGAAGTCTGAGAGGGTGAATACTGTGGTACCAGAGTCCTGTCTAGCCAGCCAGAAGTCTGAGAGGTGAAGACTGTGGTACCAGAGTCCTGTCTAGCCAGCCAGAAGTCTGAGAGGGTGAAGACTGTGGTACCAGAGTCCTGTCTAAGAAGAGCATCCTGCCAGAAGTCTGAGAGGGTGAAGACTGTGGTACCAGAGTCCTGTCTAGCCTGCCAGAAGTCTGAGAGGGTGAAGACTGTGGTACCAGAGTCCTGTCTAGCCAGCCAGAAGTCTGAGAGGGTGAAGACTGTGGTACCAGAGTCCTGTCTAGCCAGACAGAAGTCTGAGAGGGTGAAGACTGTGGTACCAGAGTCCAAAAGAGCATGCCAGAAGTCTGAGAGGGTGAAGACTGTGGTACCAGAGTCCAAAAGAGCCAGCCAGAAGTCTGAGAGGGTGAAGACTGTGGTACCAGAGTCCTGTCTAGCCAGCCAGAAGTCTGAGAGGGTGAATACTGTGGTCCCAGAGTCCTGTCTAGCCAGCCAGAAGTCTGAGAGGGTGAAGACTGTGGTACCAGAGTCCTGTCTAGCCTGCCAGAAGTCTGAGAGGGTGAAGACTGTGGTACCAGAGTCCTGTCTAGCCAGCCAGAAGTCTGAGAGGGTGAAGACTGTGGTACCAGAGTCCTGTCTAGCCAGCCAGAAGTCTGAGAGGGTGAAGACTGTGGTACCAGAGTCCTGTCTAGCCAGCCAGAAGTCTGAGAGGGTGAACACTGTGGTACCAGAGTCCTGTCTAGCCAGACAGAAGTCTGAGAGGGTGAAGACTGTGGTACCAGAGTCCAAAAGAGCATGAGTCAGAAGTCTGAGAGGGTGAAGACTGTGGTCCAGAGTCCAAAAGAGCCAGCCAGAAGTCTGAGAGGGTGAAGACTGTGGTACCAGAGTCCTGTCTAGCCAGCCAGAAGTCTGAGAGGGTGAAGACTGTGGTACCAGAGTCCTGTCTAGCCTGCCAGTAGTCTGAGAGGGTGAATACTGTGGTCCCAGAGTCCTGTCTAGCCAGCCAGAAGTCTGAGAGGGTGAAGACTGTGGTACCAGAGTCCTCTGAGAGGGTCTAGCCTGCCCAGAAGTCTGAGAGGGTGAAGACTGTGGTACCAGAGTCCTGTCTAGCCAGCCAG
This sequence comes from Oncorhynchus nerka, assembly GCF_034236695.1. NCBI lineage: Eukaryota > Metazoa > Chordata > Actinopteri > Salmoniformes > Salmonidae > Oncorhynchus > Oncorhynchus nerka. The sequence continues at coordinate 38,095 of NW_027038858.1, forward strand.
AAGTCTGAGAGGGTGAAGACTGTGGTACCAGAGTCCTGTCTAGCCAGCCAGAAGTCTGAGAAGACTGTGGTACAGAGTCCAGAAGTCTGAGAGGGTGAAGACTGTGGTACCAGAGTCCTGTCTAGCCAGCCAGAAGTCTGAGAGGGTGAAGACTGTGGTAGCCAGAGTCCTGTGGTAGCCTGCCAGAAGTCTGAGAGGGTGAAGACTGTGGTACCAGAGTCAGAGTCCAGAAGTCTGTCTAGCCAGCCAGAGCCAGTCTGAGAGGGTGAAGACTGTGGTACCAGAGTCCTGTCTAGCCAGCCAGAAGTCTGAGAGGGTGAAGACTGTGGTACCAGAGTCCTGTCTAGCCAGCCAGAAGTCTGAGAGGGTGAAGACTGTCGCCAGAGTCCTGTCTAGCCAGCCAGAAGTCTGAGAGGGTGAACACTGTGGTACCAGAGTCCTGTCTAGCCAGAGAAGTCAGAAGTCTGAGAGGGTGAAGAAGACTGTGGTACCAGAGTCCAAAAGTCTGAGCATGCCAGAAGTCTGAGAGGGTGAAGACTGTGGTACCAGAGTCCAAAGAAGTCTAGCTGTGGTACTCCTGCCAGAAGTCTGAGAGGGTGAAGACTGTGGTACCAGAGTCCTGTCTAGCCAGCCAGAAGTCTGAGAGGGTGAAGACTGTGGTACCAGAGTCCTGTCTAAAAAGTCTGAGCATGCCAGAAGTCTGAGAGGGTGAAGACTGTGGTACCAGAGTCCAAAAGTCTGAGAGGGTGAAGACTGCCAGAGTCCTGTCTAGTCTGAGAGGGTGAAGACTGTGGTACCAGAGTCCTGTCTAGCCAGCCAGAAGTCTGAGAGGGTGAAGAATGTGGTACCAGAGTCCTGTCTAGCCAGCCAGAAGTCTGAGAGGGTGAAGACTGTGGTACCAGAGTCCAAAAGAGCATGCCAGAAGTCTGAGAGGGTGAAGACTGTGGTACCAGAGTAAAGAGCAGAGTCCAAAAGAGCCTGCCAGAAGTCTGAGAGGGTGAAGACTGTGGTACCAGAGTCCTGTCTAGCCAGCCAGAAGTCTGAGAGGGTGAAGACAGTGAGAGGGTACTGTGGTACAGAGTCCTGTCTAGCCAGCCAGAAGTCTGAGAGGGTGAAGACTGTGGTCCCAGAGTCCTGTCTAGCCAGCCAGAAGTCTGAGAGGGTGAAGACTGTGGTACCAGAGTCCTGTCTAGCCAGCCAGAAGTCTGAGAGGGTGAAGACTGTGGTGCCAGAGTCCTGTCTAGCCAGCCAGAAGTCTGAGAGGGTGAAGACTGTGGTACCAGAGTCCTGTCTAGCCAGCCAGAAGTCTGAGAGGGTGAAGACCAGAGTCCAGAAGTCTGAGAGGGAAGACTGACCAGACTGTGCCAGCCAAGTCTGAGAGGGTGAAGACTGTGGTACCAGAGTCCTGGTGCCAAAGAAGTCTGAGAGGGTGAAGAGTCCTGTCTAGCCAGCCAGAAGTCTGAGAGGGTGAAGACTGTGGTACCAGAGTCCTGTCTAGCCAGCCAGAAGTCTGAGAGGGTGAAGACTGTGGTACCAGAGTCCTGTCTAGCCTGCCAGAAGTCTGAGAGGGTGAAGACTGTGGTACCAGAGTCCTGTCTAGCCAGCCAGAAGTCTGAGAGGGTGAAGACTGTGGTACCAGAGTCCTGTCTAGCCTGCCAGAAGTCTGAGAGGGTGAAGACTGTGGTACCAGAGTCCTGTCTAGCCAGCCAGAAGTCTGAGAGGGTGAAGACTGTGGTACCAGAGTCCTGTCTAGCCAGCCAGAAGTCTGAGAGGGTGAAGACTGTGGTACCAGAGTCCAAAAGAGCCTGCCAGAAGTCTGAGAGGGTGAAGACTGTGGTACCAGAGTCCTGTCTAGCCAGCCAGAAGTCTGAGAGGGTGAAGACTGTGGTACCAGAGTCCTGTCTAGCCAGACAGAAGTCTGAGAGGGTGAAGACTGTGGTACCAGAGTCCAAAAGAGCCTGCCAGCCAAGTCTGAGAGGGTGAAGACTGTGGTACCAGAGTCCTGAGCCCTGCCAGAAGTCTGAGAGGGTGAAGACTGTGGTACCAGAGTCCTCCCCAGTCTGAGAGGGTGAAGACTGTCTCCTGTCTAGCCAGCCTGAAGTCTGAGAGGGTGAATAATGTGGTACCAGAGTCCTGTCTAGCCAGACAGAAGTCTGAGAGGGTGAAGACTGTGGTACCAGAGTCCAAAAGAGCATGCCAGAAGTCTGAGAGGGTGAAGACTGTGGTACCAGAGTCCAAAAGAGCCTGCCAGAAGTCTGAGAGGG
>NW_027038859.1:0-40380 GCF_034236695.1 Oncorhynchus nerka
ACCCAACTCTGTATTCTACTCTACTCTACTCTACCCTACCCTACCCAACTCTGTATTCTACTTCTACTCTACCATACCCTACCCAACTCTGTATTCTACTCTACTCTACCATACTCCTACCTAACTCTGTATTTCTACTCTACTCTACCATACCCTACCCAACTCTGTATTCTACTCTACTTCTACCATACCCTACCCAACTTCTGTATTCTACTCTACTCTACCATACTCCTACCCAACTCTGTATTCACTACTCTACTCTACCATACCCTACCTAACTCTGTATTCTACTCTACTCTACCATACTCCTACCCAACTCTGTGTATTCTACTCTACTTCTACCATACCCTACCCAACTCTGTATTCCTACTCTACTCTACCATACCCTACCCAACTCTGTATTCTACTCTACTCTACCATACCCTACCCAACTCTGTATTCTACTTCTACTCTACCATACCCCAACCCTAACTCTGTATTCTACTCTACTCTCTACCATACTCCTACCCAACTCTGTATTCTACTCTCTACTTTACTCACTATACCCTACCTAACTCTTGTATTCTACTCTACTCTACCATACCCTACCCAACTCTGTATTCTACTCTACTCTACCATACCCTACCCAACTCTGTATTCTAGCTCTACTCTACCATACCCTACCCAACTCTGTATTCTACTCTACTTACTCTACCATACCCTACCCAACTCTGTATTCTACTCTACTCTACCCTACCCCTACCCAACTCTGTATTCTACTCTACTCTACCATACCCTACCCAACTCTGTATTCTACTCTACTTCTACCATACCCTACCTAACTCTGTATTCTACTCTACTCTACTCTACTACTACTCCTACCCAACTCTGTATTCTATCTCTACTCTACCATACCCTACCCAACTCTGTATTCTGCACTACTCTACCCTACCCTACCCAACTCTGTATTCTACTCTACCCTACCCAACCCAACTCTGTATTCTACTCTACTCTACTCTATCCTCACCCAACTTATTTTTGCACTACTTTACCTTACTTACTCTAACTTATTTCCATTTACTAATATACTACCCAACTCTGTATTCTACTCTACTCTACCATACCCTACCCAACTCTGTATTCTACTCTACTCTACCATACCCTACCCAACTCTGTATTCCTACTCTACTCTACCATACCCTCACCCAACTCTGTATTCTGCACTCTACCCTACCATACCCTACCCAACTCTGTATTCTATTCTACTCTACCATACCCTACCCAACTCTGTATTCTACTCTACTCTACCATACTCCTACCCAACTCTGTATTCTACTCTACTCTACCATACCCCTACCCAACTCTGTATTCTACCTACTCTACACACCTCACCAACTCTGTATTCTACTCTACTCTACCATACCCTACCCAACTCTGTATTCTACTCCACTCTACCATCTACCAACTCTGTATTCTACTACCATACCTACCCAACTCAGTATTCTACCTATTACTTACCACACTTACCCAACTTGTATTTTACATACTCCTACCCAACTCTGTATTCTACTTTACTGTACCATACCCTACCCAACTTTGTATTCTACTCTACTCTACCATACCCTACCCAACTCTGTATTCTACTTACTTACTTCTACTATACCCTACCCAACTCTGTATTCTACTCCACTCTACCATACCCTACCCAAATCTGTATTCTACTCTACTCTACCATACCCTACCCAACTCTGTATTCTACTCACTCTACCACACCCTACCCAACCCTGTATTCTACTCTACTCTACCATACCCTACCTAACTCTGTATTCTACTCTACTTCCTACCCTACCCTACCCAATCCTCTGTATTATACTCTACTCTACCATACCCTACCCAACTCTGTATTCTACTTCTACTACCATACCCTACCCAACTCTGTATTCTACTCTACTCTACCATACCCTACCCAACTCTGTATTCTACTCTCTCTACCCTACCCTACCCAACTCTGTATTTCTCTACTCTACCCTACCCTACCCAACTCTGTATTCTACTCTACTCTACCATACCCTACCCAACTCTGTATTCTACTCTACTCTACCATACCCACTACCCAACTCTGTATTCTACTCTACTCTACCATACCCAACCCAACTCTGTATTCTACTCCACTCTACTCTACCCCTACTGCAACTCTGTATTCTACTCTACTCTACTATACTACCTACCCAACTCTGTATTCTACTCTGTCCTACCATACCTACCCAACTCTGTATTCTGCACTACTTTACCCTACCCTACCCAACTCTGCATTCTTCTACTCTACTCTACCATACCCTACCCAACTCTGTATTCTACTCTCTCTACCATACCCTGCAACTCTGTATTCTACTCTACTCTACCACCCTCACCCAACTCTGTATTCTGCACTACTTACCCTACCCTACCCAACTCTGTATTCTACTCTACTCTACCATACCCTACCCAACTCTGTATTCTACTCTACTCTACCATACCCTACCCAACTCTGTATTCTCTACTCTACTACCCTACTCCAACTATACCCTACAAAACTCATTCTACTTCTACTCTACCATACCCTACCCAACTCTGTATTCTACTCTACTCTACCATACCCTACCCAACTCTGTATTCTACTCTCTCTACCATACCCTACCCAACTCTGTATTCTTTTTACTCTACCCTACTATACCCAACCCAACTCTGTATTCTACTCTACTCCTACTCTACCATACCTACCCAACTCTGTATTCTACTCTACTCTACCATACCCTACCCAACTCTGTATTCTGCACTCTACTATACCTCTAACTCTCTGTATTCTACTCTACTCTACTACCATACCCTACCCAACTCTGTATTCTACTTACCCTACCATACCCTACCCAACTCTGTATTCTACCTACTCTACTCCCACACCCTACTCAACTCTGTATTCTACTCTACTCTACTCCTATACCCCTACCCAACTCTGTATTCTACTCTACTCTACCATACCCTACCCAACTCTGTATTCTACTCTACTTTACCCAACTCTATACATTCTACCCAACTCTGTATTCTACTCTGTATTCTACTCTACTCTACCATACCCTACCCAACTCTGTATTCTACTCTACTCTACCATACCCTACCCAACTCTGTATTCTACTCTACTCTACCATACCCTACCCAACTCTGTATTCTACTCTACTACCACACCCTACCCAACTCTGTATTCTACTCTACTACTCTACCATACCTACCCAACTCTGTATTCTACTCTACTCTACCATACCCAACCCAACTCTGTATTCTACTCTACTCTACCATACCCAACCCAACTCTGTATTCTACTCTACTCTACCATACCCTACCCAACTCTGTATTCTACTCTACTCTACCATACCCTACCCAACTCTGTATTCTATTCTACTCTACCATACCCTACCCATACTCAGTATTCTGTATTCTACTCTACTCTACCATACCCTACCCAACTCTGTATTCTACTCTACTCTACCATACCCTACCCAACTCTGTATTCTACTACTCTACCTACCCTACCCAACTCTGTATTCTATTACTCTACCATACCCTACCCAACTCTGTATTCTACTCTACTCTACCTACCATACCCTACCCAACTCTGTATTCTACTCTACTCTACCCTCACCCTACCCAACTCTGTATTCTACTCTACTCTACCCTACCCTACCCAACTCTGTGTTCTACTCTACTCTACCACACTCTACCCAACTCTGTATTCTACTCTACTCTACCATACCCTACCCAACTCTGTATTCTACTCTACTCTACCCTACCCAACCCAAATCTGTATTCTACTCTACTCTACCATACCCTACCCAACTCTGTATTCTACCTCCACCTACATACCCAACCCAACTCTGTATTCTACTCTACTCTACCACTACCCTACTCCAACCTGTATTCTACTCTAATTACTCTACCATACCCTACCCAACTCTGTATTCTACTCTACTCTACCATACCCCTACCCAACTCTGTATTCTACTCTACTCTACCATACCCTACCCAACTCTGTATTCTACTGCTACTCTACCTACCCTACCCAACTCTGTATTCTACTCTACTCTACCATACCCTACCCAACTCTGTATTCTAGTCTCTACCTACCCTACCCAACTCTGTATTCTACTCTACTCTACCATACCCTACCCAACTCTGTATTCTACTCTACTCTACCATACCCTACCCAACTCTGTATTCTACTCTACTCTACCATACCCTACCCAACTCTGTATTCTACTCTACTCTACCTACCCTACCCAACTCTGTATTCTACTCTACTCTACCATACCCTACCCAACTCTGTATTCTACTCTACTCTACCACACCCTACCCAACTCTGTATTCTACTCTACTCTACTCTACTATACCCTACCCAACTCTGTATTCTACTCTACTTTACCCTACCCCACCCAACTCTGTATTCTACTCTACTCTACTCTACCACTCTACCCTACCCAACTCTGTATTCTCTACTCTACCACCTACCCTACCCAACTCTGTATTCTTCTACTCTACCATACCCTACCCAACTCTGTATTCTGCTCTACTCTACCTGCCCTACCCAACTCTGTATTCTACTCTACCCTACCCAACCCAACTCTGTATTCTACTCTACTCTACTCTACCCTACCCAACTCTGTAATCTACTCTACTCTACCATACCCTACCCAACTCTGTATTCTACTCTACTCTACCATACCCTACCCAACTCTGTATTCTACTCTACTCTACTCATACCCTACCCTACCCAACTCTGTATTCTACACTACTCTACCATACCCTACCCAACCTGTATTCTACTCTACTCTACCATACCCTACCCAACTCTGTATTCTACTCTACCTACCCTACCCAACTCTGTATTCTACTCTACTCTACCATACCCTACCCAACTCTGTATTCTACTCTACTCTACCATACCCTACCCAACTCTGTATTCTACTCTACTCTACCCTACCCTACCCAACTCTGTATACCCAACTCTGTATTCTGCACTACTCTACCATACCCTACCCAACTCTGTAGTCTACTTGCCCTACCCAACCCAACTCTGTATTCTACTCTACCATACCCTACCCAACTCTGTATTCTACTCTACTCTACCATACCCTACCCAACTCTGTATTCTACTCTACTCTACCATACCCTACCCAACTCTGTATTCTACTCTACTCTACCATACCCTACCCAACTCAGTATTCTACTCTACTCTACTCTACCACACCCTACCCAACTCTGTATTCTACTCTACTCTACCATACCCTACCCAACTCTGTATTCTACTCTACTCTACCATACCCTACCCAACTCTGTATTCTACTCTACTCTACCATACCCTACCCAACTCTGTATTCTACTCTACTCTACTCTACCATACCCTACCCAACTCTGTATTCTTCTACTCTACCATACCCTACCCAACTCTGTATTCTACTCTACTCTACCATACCCTACCCAACTCAGTATTCTACTCTACTCTACCACACCCTACCCAACTCTGTATTCTACTCTACTCTACCATACCCTACCCAACTCTGTATTCTACTCTACTCTACCCTACCCAACCCAAATCTGTATTATACTCTACTCTACCATACCCTACCCAACTCTATATTCTACTCTACTCTACCATACCCTACCCAACTCTGTATTCTATTCTACTCTACCATACCCTACCCAACTCTGTATTCTACTCTACTCTACCATACCCTACCCAACTCTGTATTCTACTCTACTCTACCATACCCTACCCAACTCTGTATTCTGCACTACTCTACCCTACCCAACTCTGTATTCTACTCTACTCTACTCTACCATACCCTACCCAACTCTCTATTCTACTCTACTCTACCATACCCTACCCAACTCTGTATTCTACTCTACTCTACCATACCCTACCCAACTCTGTATTCTACTCTACTCTACTCTGTATTCTACTCTACTCTACCCTACCCAACTCTGTATTCTACTTACTCTACCATACCCTACCCAACTCTGTATTCTACTCTACTCTACCCTACCCTACCCAACTCTGTATTCTACTCTACTCTACCCTACCCTACCCAACTCTGTATTCTACTCTACTCTACCATACCCTACCCAACTCTGTATTCTACTCTACTCTACCATACCCTACCCAACTCTGTATTCTACTCTACTCTACCATACCCTACCCAACTCTGTATTCTATTCTACTCTACCATACCCTACCCAACTCTGTATTCTACTCTACTCTACCATACCCTACCCAACTCTGTATTCTACTCTACTCTACCATACCCTACCCAACTCTGTATTCTACTCTCTACTACCCTACTCTGTATTCTACTCTACCCTACCAAACTCTGTATTCTACTCTACTCTACCATACCCTACCCAACTCTGTATTCTACTCTACTCTACCATACCCTACCCAACTCTGTATTCTACTCTACCCTACCATACTACTCTACCATACCCTACCCAACTCTCTACTCTACTCTACTCTTACCCTACCCAACTCTGTATTCTACTCTACTCTACCATACCCTACCCAACTCTGTATTCTACTCTACTCTACCATACCCTACCCAACTCTGTATTCTACTCTACTCTACCTACCCTACCCAACTCTGTATTCTACTCTACTCTACCATACCCTACCCAACTCTGTATTCTACTCTACTCTACCATACCCTACCCAACTCTGTATTCTACTCTACTCTACCATACCCTACCCAACTCTGTATTCTACTCTACTCTACCATACCCTACCCAACTCTGTATTCTACTCTACTCTACCATACCCTACCCAACTCTGTATTCTACTCTACTCTACCATACCCTACCCAACTCTGTATTCTACTCTACTCTACCTACCATACCCTACCCAACTCTGTATTCTTCTACTCTACCATACCCTACCCAACTCTGTATTCTACTCTACTCTACCATACCCTACCCAACTCTGTATTCTACTCTACTCTACCATACCCTACCCAACTCTGTATTCTACTCTACTCTACATACCCTACCCAACTCTGTATTCTACTCTACTCTACCCTACCCAACCCTCTGTATTCTACTCTACTCTACCATACCCTACCCAACTCTGTATTCTACTCTACTCTACCATACCCTACCCAACTCTGTATTCTACTCTACTCCTACCATACCCTACCCAACTCTGTATTGTATTACTCTACCATACCCTACCCAACTCTGTACTCTACCATACCCTACCCAACTCTGTATTCTACTCTACTCTACCCTACCCTACCCAACTCTGTATTCTACTCTACTCTACCTACTATACCCTACCCAACTCTGTATTCTACTCTACTCTACCATACCCTACCCAACTCTGTATTCTGCACTCTACTTACCCTACCCTACCCAACTCTGTATTCTACTCTACTCTACTCTACTCTACCCTACCCAACTCTGTATTCTACTCTACCATACCCTACCCAACTCTGTATTCTGCACTACTCTACCATACCCTACCCAACTCTGTATTCTACTCTACCCTACCCAACCCAACTCTGTATTCTACTCTACTCTACTCTACCCTACCCAACTCTGTAATCTACTCTACTCTACCATACCCTACCCAACTCTGTATTCTACTCTACTCTACCATACCCTACCCAACTCTGTATTCTACTCTACTCTATTCCCTACTACCTCCTACCCAACTCTGTATTCTACTCTACTCTACCATACCCTACCCAACTCTGTATTCTACTCTACTACTCTACCATACCCTACCCAACTCTGTATTCTACTCTACTCTACCATACCCTACCCAACTCTGTATTCTACTACTACCATACCCTACCCAACTCTGTATTCTACTCTACTCTACCATACCCTACCCAACTCTGTATTCTACTCTACTCTACTCTACCATACCCTACCCAACTCTGTATTCTACTCTACTCTACCATACCCTACCCAACTCTGTATTCTACTCTACTCTACCATACCCTACCCAACTCAGTATTCTACTCTACTCTACCACACCCTACCCAACTCTGTATTCTACTCTACTCTACCATACCCTACCCAACTCTGTATTCTACTCTACTCTACCCTACCCAACCCAAATCTGTATTATACTCTACTCTACCATACCCTACCCAACTCTATATTCTACTCTACTCTACCATACCCTACCCAACTCTGTATTCTATTCTACTCTACCATACCCTACCCAACTCTGTATTCTACTCTACTCTACCATACCCTACCCAACTCTGTATTCTACTCTACTCTACCATACCCTACCCAACTCTGTATTCTGCACTACTCTACCCTACCCAACTCTGTATTCTACTCTACTCTACTACCATACCCTACCCAACTCTCTATTCTACTCATACCCTACCCAACTCTGTATTCTACTCTACTCTACCATACCCTACCCAACTTTGTATTCTACTCTACTCTACCCAACTCTGTATTCTACTCTACTCTACCATACCCTACCCAACTCTGTATTCTACTCTACTCTACCCTACCCTACCCAACTCTGTATTCTACTCTACTCTACCCTACCCTACCCAACTCTGTATTCTACTCTACTCTACCCTACCCTACCCAACTCTGTGTTCTACTCTACTCTACCATACCCTACCCAACTCTGTATTCTACTCTACTCTACCATACCCTACCCAACTCTGTATTCTACTCTACTCTACCATACCCTACCCAACTCTGTATTCTACTCTACTCTACTACTACCCAACCCAACTCTGTATTCTACTCTACTCTACCATACCCTACCCAACTCTGTATTCTATTCTACTACTCTACCATACCCTACCCAACTCTGTATTCTACTCTACTCTACCATACCCTACCCAACTCTGTATTCTTCTACTCTACTATACCCTACCCAACTCTGTATTCTACTCTACTCTACCATACCCTACCCAACTCTGTATTCTACTCTACTCTACTCTACCATACCCTACCCAACTCTGTATTCTACTCTACTCTACCATACCCTACCCAACTCTGTATTCTACTCTACTCTACCATACCCTACCCAACTCTGTATTCTACTCTACTCTACTCTACCCTACCCAACTCTGTATTCTACTCTACTCTACTCTACTATACCCTACCCAACTCTGTATTCTACTCTACTCTACCATACCTACCCAACTCTGTATTCTACTCTACTCTACCATACCCTACCCAACTCTGTATTCTACTCTGTATTCTACTCTACTCTACCATACCCTACCCAACTCTGTATTCTACTCTACTCTACCATACCCTACCCAACTCTGTATTCTACTCTACTCTACCATACCCTACCCAACTCTGTATTCTACTCCTACTCTACCATACCCTACCCAACTCTGTATTCTACTCTACTCTACCTACCCTACCCAACTCTGTATTCTACTCTACTCTATACCCTACCCAACTCTGTATTCTACTCTACTCTACCATACCCTACCCAACTCTGTATTCTACTCTACTACTACCCCCTGTATTCTACCTACCCAACTCTGCTCTATTCTACATACCCTACCCAACTCTGTATTCTACTCTACTCTACCATACCCTACCCAACTCTGTATTCTACTCTACTCTACCCTACCCTACCCAACTCTGTATTCTACTCTACTACTCTACCATACCCTACCCAACTCTGTATTCTACTCTACTCTACCCTACCCTACCCAACTCTGTATTCTACTTACTCTACTCTACCCTACCCAACTCTGTATTCTACTCTACTCTACCATACCCTACCCAACTCTGTATTCTACTCTACTACTCTACCATACCCTACCCAACTCTGTATTCTACTCTACTCTACCATACCCTACCCAACTCTGTATTCTACTCTACTCTACATACCCTACCCAACTCATACCCTACCCAACCCTACCCAACTCTGTATTCTACTCTACTCTACTCTACCATACCCTACCCAACTCTGTATTCTACTCTACTCTACCATACCCTACCCAACTCTGTATTCTACTCTACTACCATACCCTACCCAACTCTGTATTCTATTCTACTCTACTCTACCATACCCTACCCAACTCTGTATTCTACTCTACTCTACCATACCCTACCCAACTCTGTATTCTACTCTACTCTACCATACCCTACCCAACTCTGTATTCTTCTACTCTACCTACCCTACCCAACTCTGTATTCTACTCTACTCTACCATACCCTACCCAACTCTGTATTCTACTCTACTCTACCATACCCTACCCAACTCTGTATTCTACTCTACTCTACCATACCCTACCCAACTCTGTATTCTGCACTACTCTACCCTACCCTACCCAACTCTGTATTCTACTCTACTCTACTCTACCATACCCTACCCAACTCTGTATTCTACTCTACTCTACCATACCCTACCCAACTCTGTATTCTACTCTACTCTACCATACCCTACCCAACTCTGTATTCTACTCTACTCTACCATACCCTACCTACCCAACTCTGTATTCTACTCTACTCTACCATACCCTACCCAACTCTGTATTCTGCACTTCTACTCTACTCTACCTATACTACCCAACCCAACTCTGTATTCTACTCTACTCTACCTACCCTACCCAACCCAACTCTGTATTACCCAACTCTGTATTACTCTACTCTACCATACCCTACCCAACTCTGTATTCTCTACTCTACTCTACCATACCCCTACCCAACTCTGTATTCTACTACTCTACCCTACCCTACCCAATATTCTACCTACTCTACCATACCCTACCCAACTCTGTATTCTACTCTTCTACCATACCCTACCCAACTCTGTATTCTACTCTACTCTACCACACCCTACCCAACTCTGTATTCTACTCTACTACCTACCATACCCTACCCAACTCTGTATTCTACTCTACTCTACCATACCCTACCCAACTCTGTATTCTACTCTACTCTACCATACCCTACCCAACTCTGTATTCTACTCTACTCTACCATACCCTACCCAACTCTGTATTCTACTCTACTCTACCATACCCTACCCAACTCTGTATTCTGCACTACTCTACCATACCCTACCCAACTCTGTATTCTACCCTACCTACTCTACCTACCCTACCCAACTCTGTATTCTACTCTACTCTACCATACCCTACCCAACTCTGTATTCTACTCTACTCTACCATACCTACCCAACTCTGTATTACCCAACTCTACTACTACCCTACCCTACCCAACTCTGTATTCTCTACTCTACCTACCCTACCCAACTGTATTCTACTCTACTACCCTACCCTACCCAACTCTGTATTCTACTCTACTCTACCATACCCTACCCAACTCTGTATTCTACTACTCTACCATACCCTACCCAACTCTGTATTCTACTCTACTCTACCATACCCTACCCAACTCTGTATTCTACTCTACTCTACCTACCCTACCCAACTCTGTATTCTACTCTACTCTACCATACCCTACCCAACTCTGTATTCTACTCTACTCTACCATACCCTACCCAACTCTGTATTCTACTTACCTACCATACCCTACCCAACTCTGTATTCTACTACTCTACTCTACCATACCCTACCCAACTCTGTATTCTACTCTACTCTACCATACCCTACCCAACTCTGTATTCTACTCTACTCTACCATACCCTACCCAACTCTGTATTCTACTCTACTTCTACCATACCCTACCCAACTCTGTATTCTACTCTACTCTACTCTACTCTGTATTCTACCCTACCCAACTCTGTATTCTACTCTACTCTACCATACCCTACCCAACTCTGTATTCTACTACCCTACCTTAACTGTATTCTACTCTACCATACCCTACCCAACTCTGTATTCTACTCTACTCTACCTACCCTACCCAACTCTGTATTCTACTCTACTCTACCATACCCTACCCAACTCTGTATTCTACTCTACTCTACCATACCCTACCCAACTCTGTATTCTACTCTACTCTACCATACCCTACCCAACTCTGTATTCTACTCTCTACTTCTACCTATTCTACCATACCCTACCCAACTCTGTATTCTACTCTACTCTATACCATACCCTACCCAACTCTGTATTCTACTACTTACTCTACCATACCCTACCCAACTCTGTATTCTACTACCCTACCCTACCCAACTCTGTATTCTACTCCCTACCATACCCTACCCAACTCTGTATTCTACTCTACTCTACCATACCCTACCCAACTCTGTATTCTACTCTACTCTACCATACCCTACCCAACTCTGTATTCTACTCTACTCTACCATACCCTACCCAACTCTGTATTCTACTCTACTCTACCATACCCTACCCAACTCTGTATTCTACTCTACTCTACCATAACCCAACTCTGTATTTCTACTCTACTCTACCATACCCTACCCAACTCTGTATTCTACTCTACTCTACCATACCCTACCCAACTCTGTATTCTACTCTACTCTACCCTACCCTACCCAACTCTGTATTCTACTCTACTCTACCATACCCTACCCAACTCTGTATTCTACTACCCTACTACCCAACTCTGTATTCTACTCTACTCTACCATACCCTACCCAACTCTGTATTCTACTCTACTCTACCCTACCCTACCCAACTCTGTATTCTACTCTACTCTATACCCTACCCAACTCTGTATTCTACTCTACTCTACCATACCCTACCCAACTCTGTATTCTACTCTACTCTACCATACCCTACCCAACTCTGTATTCTACTCTACTCTACCATACCCTACCCAACTCTGTATTCTACTCTACTCTACCATACCCTACCCAACTCTGTATTCTACTCTACTCTACCATACCTAACCCAACTCTGTATTCTACTCTACTCTACCATACCCTACCCAACTCTGTATTCTACTACTACCTACCCTACCCAACTCTGTATTACCCTACCCATACCCTACCCAACTCTGTATTCTACTCTACTCTACCATACCCTACCCAACTCTGTATTCTACTCTACTCTACCATACCCTACCCAACTCTGTATTCTACTCTACTCTACCATACCCTACCCAACTCTGTATTCCCAACTCTGTACCCTCCAACTCTGTATTCTACTCTACCATACCCTACCCAACTCTGTATTCTACTCACTCTACTCTACCATACCCTACCCAACTCTGTATTCTACTCTACTCTACCATACCCTACCCAACTCTGTATTCTACTCTACTCTACCATACCCTACCCAACTCTGTATTCTACTCTACTCTAGTATTCTACTCTACTCTACCTACCATACCCTACCCAACTCTGTATTCTACTCTACTCTACCATACCCTACCCAACTCTGTATTCTACTCTACTCTACCATACCCTACCCAACTCTGTATTCTACTCTACTCTACCATACCCTACCCAACTCTGTATACTCTACTCTACCATACCCTACCCAACTATATTCTACCACTCTACTCCTACCCTACCCAACTCTGTATTCTATTACCTACTCTACCATACCCTACCCAACTCTGTATTCTACTCTACTCTACCATACCCTACCCAACTCTGTATTCTACTCTACTCTACCATACCCTACCCAACTCTGTATTCTGCACTACTCTACCCTACCCAACTCTGTATTCTACTCTACTCTACTCTACCATACCCTACCCAACTCTCTATTCTACTCTACTCTACCATACCCTACCCAACTCTGTATTCTACTCTACTCTACCATACCCTACCCAACTTTGTATTCTACTCTACTCTACCCAACTCTGTATTCTACTCTACTCTACCATACCCTACCCAACTCTGTATTCTACTCTACTCTACCCTACCCTACCCAACTCTGTATTCTACTCTACTCTACCCTACCCTACCCAACTCTGTATTCTACTCTACTCTACCCTACCCTACCCAACTCTGTGTTCTACTCTACTCTACCATACCCTACCCAACTCTGTATTCTACTCTACTCTACCATACCCTACCCAACTCTGTATTCTACTCTACTCTACCATACCCTACCCAACTCTGTATTCTACTCTACTCTACCATAACCTACCCAACTCTGTATTCTACTCTACTCTACCATACCCAACCCAACTCTGTATTCTACTCTACTCTACTATACCCTACCCAACTCTGTATTCTACTCTACTCTACTCTACTATACCCTACCAAACTCTGTATTCTACTCTACTCTACCATACCCTACCCAACTCTGTATTCTACTCTACTCTACCATACCCTACCCAACTCTGTATTCTACTCTACTCTACCATACCCTACCCAACTCTGTATTCTACTCTACTCTACTCTACCATACCCTACCCAACTCTGTATTCTACTCTACTCTACCATACCCTACCCAACTCTGTATTCTAGTCTACTCTACCATACCCTACCCAACTCTGTATTCTACTCTACTCTACCATACCCTACCCAACTCTGTATTCTACTCTACTCTACCATACCCTACCCAACTCTGTATTCTACTCTACTCTACCATACCCTACCCAACTCTGTATTCTACTCTACTCTACCATACCCTACCCAACTCTGTATTCTGCACTACTCTACCCTACCCTACCCAACTCTGTATTCTACTCTACTCTACTCTACTATACCCTACCCAACTCTGTATTCTACTCTCTCTACTCTACCATACCCTACCCAACTCTGTATTCTACTCTACTCTACCATACCCTACCCAACTCTGTATTCTACTCTACTCTACCATACCCTACCCAACTCTGTATTCTACTCTACCATACCCTACCCAACTCTGTATTCTGCACTACTCTACCATACCCTACCCAACTCTGTATTCTACTCTACCCTACCCTACCCAACTCTGTATTCTGCACTACTCTACCCTACCCTACCCAACTCTGTATTCTACTCTACTCTACCATACCCTACCCAACTCTGTATTCTGCACTCTACTCTACCATACCCTACCCAACTCTGTATTCTACTCTACTACTCTACCATACCCTACCCAACTCTGTATTCTACTCTACCTACCCTACCCTACCCAACTCTGTATTCTACTCTACTCTACCTACCCTACCCAACCTGTATTCTACTTCTACTCCCTACCCAACTCTGTATTCTACTCTACTCTACCATACCCTACCCAACTCTGTATTCTGCACTACTTTACCCTACCCTACCCAACTCTGTATTCTACTCTACTCTACTCTACCATACCCTACCCAACTCTGTATTACCCTACCCAACTCTGTATTCTACTCTACTCTACCATACCCTACCCAACTCTGTATTCTACTACTACCCTACCCTACCCAACTCTGTATTCTACTCTACTCTACCTACCCTACCCAACTCTGTATTCTACTACTCTACCATACCCTACCCAACTCTGTATTCTACTCTACTCTACCATACCCTACCCAACTCTGTATTCTACTCTACTCTACCATACCCTACCCAACTCTGTATTCTACTCTACTCTACCATACCCTACCCAACTCTGTATTCTACTCTACTCTACCATACCCTACCCAACTCTGTATTCTACTCTACTCTACTCTACCATACCCTACCCAACTCTGTATTCTACTCTACTCTACCATACCCTACCCAACTCTGTATTCTACTCTACTCTACCATACCTTACCCAACTCTGTATTCTACTCTACTCTACCATACCCTACCCAACTCTGTATTCTACTCTACTCTACTCTACCATACCCTACCCAACTCTGTATTCTACTCTACTCTACCATACCCTACCCAACTCTGTATTCTACTCTACTCTACCATACCCTACCCAACTCAGTATTCTACTCTACTCTACCACACCCTACCCAACTCTGTATTCTACTCTACTCTACCATACCCTACCCAACTCTGTATTCTACTCTACTCTACCCTACCCAACCCAAATCTGTATTATACTCTACTCTACCATACCCTACCCAACTCTATATTCTACTCTACTCTACCATACCCTACCCAACTCTGTATTCTATTCTACTCTACCATACCCTACCCAACTCTGTATTCTACTCTACTCTACCATACCCTACCCAACTCTGTATTCTACTCTACTCTACCATACCCTACCCAACTCTGTATTCTGCACTACTCTACCCTACCCAACTCTGTATTCTACTCTACTCTACTCTACCATACCCTACCCAACTCTCTATTCTACTCTACTCTACCATACCCTACCCAACTCTGTATTCTACTCTACTCTACCATACCCTACCCAACTTTGTATTCTACTCTACCCTACCCTACCCAACTCTGTATTCTACTCTACTCTACCTACCCTACCCAACTCTGTATTCTACTCTACTCTACCCTACCCTACCCAACTCTGTATTCCCTCTACTCTACTACCTACCCTACCCTACCCAACTCTGTATTCTACTCTACTCTACCATACCCTACCCAACTCTGTATTCTACTCTACTCTACCATACCCTACCCAACTCTGTATTCTACTCTACTCTACCATACCCTACCCAACTCTGTATTCTACTCTACTCTACCATACCCTACCCAACTCTGTATTCTACTCTACTCTACCATACCCTACCCAACTCTGTATTCTACTCTACTCTACCATACCCTACCCAACTCTGTATTCTACTCTACTCTACCACTACCCTACCCTACCCAACTCTGTATTCTACTCTACTCTACCATACCCTACCCAACTCTGTATTCTACTCTACTCTACCATACCCTACCCAACTCTGTATTCTACTCTACTCTACCATACCCTACCCAACTCTGTATTCTACTCTACTCTACCATACCCTACCCAACTCTGTATTCTACTCTACTCTACCATACCCTACCCAACTCTGTATTCTACTCTACCATACCCTACCCAACTCTGTATTCTATACCCTACCCAACTCAACTCTGTATTCTACTCTACTCTACCATACCCTACCCAACTCTGTATTCTACTCTACTCTACCATACCCTACCCAACTCTGTATTCTACTACCCTACCCAACTCTGTATTCTACTCTACTCTACCATACCCTACCCAACTCTGTATTCTACTCTACTCTACCATACCCTACCCAACTCTGTATTCTACTCTACTCTACCATACCCTACCCAACTCTGTATTCTACTCTACTCTACCATACCCTACCCAACTCTGTATTCTACTCTACTCTACCTACCCTACCCAACTCTGTATTCTACTCTACTCTACCATACCCTACCCAACTCTGTATTCTACTCTACTCTACCATACCCTACCCAACTCTGTATTCTACTCTACTCTACCATACCCTACCCAACTCTGTATTCTACTACTACTCTACCATACCCTACCCAACTCTGTATTCTACTCTACTCTACCATACCCTACCCAACTCTGTATTCTACTCTACTCTACCATACCCTACCCAACTCTGTATTCTACTCTACTCTACCATACCCTACCCAACTCTGTATTCTACTCTACTCTACCATACCCTACCCAACTCTGTATTCTACTCTACTCTACCATACCCTACCCAACTCTGTATTCTACTCTACTCTACCATACCCTACCCAACTCTCTGTACCCTACCCAACTCTATTCTACTCTACTCTACCATACCCTACCCAACTCTGTATTCTACTCTACTCTACCATACCCTACCCAACTCTGTATTCTACTCTACTCTACCATACCCTACCCAACTCTGTATTCTACTCTACTCTACCATACCCTACCCAACTCTGTATTCTACTCTACTCTACCATACCCTACCCAACTCTGTATTCTACTCTACTCTACCATACCCTACCCAACTCTGTATTCTACTCTACTCTACCATACCCTACCCAACTCTGTATTCTACTCTACTTACCATACCCTACCCAACTCTGTATTCTACTTACCTACTCTACTACATACTACCTACTACCCAACTCTGTATTCTACTCTACTCTACCATACCCTACCCAACTCTGTATTGTATTCTACCTACTACTCTACCATACCCTACCCAACTCTGTATTCCAACTCTACTCTACTCTACCATACCCTACCCAACTCTGTATTCTACTCTACTCTACCATACCCTACCCAACTCTGTATTCTACTCTACTCTACCCTACCCTACCCAACTCTGTATTCTACTCTACTCTACCTACCATACCCTACCCAACTCTGTATTCTACTCTACTCTACCATACCCTACCCAACTCTGTATTCTACCCACTATTCTACTCTACTCTACCATACCCTACCCAACTCTGTATTCTACTCTACTCTACCATACCCTACCCAACTCTGTATTCTACTCTACTACTCTACCATACCCTACCCAACTCTGTATTCTACTTACTCTACCATACCCTACCCAACTCTGTATTCTACTCTACTCTACCATACCCTACCCAACTCTGTATTCTACTCTACTCTACCATACCCTACCCAACTCTGTATTCTATTCTCTACCTACCCTACCCAACTCTGTATTCTACTCTACTCTACCATACCCTACCCAACTCTGTATTTCTACTCTACTCTACCATACCCTACCCAACTCTGTATTCTACTCTACTCTACCCAACTCTGTATTCTACTCTACTCTACCATACCCTACCCAACTCTGTATTCTACTCTACTCTACCATACCCTACCCAACTCTGTATTCTACTCTACTCTACCATACCCTACCCAACTCTGTATTCTACTCTACTCTACCATACCCTACCCAACTTTGTATTCTACTCTACTCTACCCAACTCTGTATTCTACTCTACTCTACCATACCCTACCCAACTCTGTATTCTACTCTACTCTACCATACCCTACCCAACTCTGTATTCTACTCTACTCTACCCTACCCTACCCAACTCTGTATTCTACTCTACTCTACCATACCCTACCCAACTCTGTATTCTACTCTACTCTACCATACCCTACCCAACTCTGTATTCTACTCTACTCTACCATACCCTACCCAACTCTGTATTCTACTCTACTCTACCATACCCTACCCAACTCTGTATTCTACTCTACTCTACCATACCCTACCCAACTCTGTATTCTACTCTACTCTACCTACCCTACCCAACTCTGTATTCTACTCTACTCTACCATACCCTACCCAACTCTGTATTCTACTCTACTCTACCATACCCTACCCAACTCTGTATTCTACTCTACTCTACCATACCCTACCCAACTCTGTATTCTACTCTACTCTACCATACCCTACCCAACTCTGTATTCTACTACTACCATACCCTACCCAACTCTATTCTATACTACCATACCCAACTCTGTATTCTACTCTACTACTCTACCATACCCTACCCAACTCTGTATACTCTACTCTACCATACCCTACCCAACTCTGTATTCTACTCTACTCTACCATACCCTACCCAACTCTGTATTCTACTCTACTCTACCATACCCTACCCAACTCTGTATTCTACTCTACTCTACCATACCCTACCCAACTCTGTATTCTACTCTACTCTACCATACCCTACCCAACTCTGTATTCTACTCTACTCTACCATACCCTACCCAACTCTGTATTCTACTCTACTCTACCATACCCTACCCAACTCTGTATTCTACTCTACTCTACCATACCCTACCCAACTCTGTATTCTACTCTACTACCATACCCTACCCAACTCTGTATTCTACTCTACTCTACCATACCCTACCCAACTCTGTATTTCTACCCAACTCTGTATTCTACTCTACTCTACCATACCCTACCCAACTCTGTATTCTACTCTACTCTACTCTACCATACCCTACCCAACTCTGTATTCTACTCTACTACCCTACTGTATTCTACCATACCATACTCCTACCCAACTCTGTATTCTACTCTACTCTACCATACCCTACCCAACTCTGTATTCTACTCTACTCTACCATACCCTACCCAACTCTGTATTCTACTCTACTCTACCATACCCTACCCAACTCTGTATTCTACTCTACTCTACCATACCCTACCCAACTCTGTATTCTACTCTACTCTACCTACCATACCCTACCCAACTCTGTATTCTACTACTACTCTACCATACCCTACCCAACTCTGTATTCTACTCTACTCTACCATACCCTACCCAACTCTGTATTCTACACTACTCTACCCTACCCTACCCAACTCTGTATTCTACTCTACTCTACCATACCCTACCCAACTCTGTATTCTACTCTACCCTACCTACCCTACCCAACTCTGTATTTCTACTCTACTCTACCATACCCTACCCAACTCTGTATTCTACTCTACTACCATACCCTACCCAACTCTGTATTCTACTCTACTCTACTCTACCATACCCTACCCAACTCTGTATTCTACTCTACTCTACCATACCCTACCCAACTCTGTATTCTACTCTACTCTACTATACCCTACCCAACTCTGTACCATACCCTACCCAACTCTGTATTCTACTCTACTCTACCATACCCTACCCAACTCTGTATTCTACTCTACTCTACCATACCCTACCCAACTCTGTATTCTACTCTACTCTACCCTACCCTACCCAACTCTGTATTCTACTCTACTCTACCATACCCTACCCAACTCTGTATTCTACTCTACTCTACCATACCCTACCCAACTCTGTATTCTACTTACTCTACTCTACCATACCCTACCCAACTCTGTATTCTACTCTACTCTACCATACCCTACCCAACTCTGTATTCTACTCTACTCTACTCTACCATACCCTACCCAACTCTGTATTCTACTCTACTCTACCATACCCTACCCAACTCTGTATTCTACTCTACTCTACCATACCCTACCCAACTCTGTATTCTACTCTACTCTACCATACCCTACCCAACTCTGTATTCTACTCTACTCTACCATACCCTACCCAACTCTGTATTCTACTCTACTCTACCATACCCTACCCAACTCTGTATTCTACTCTACTCTACCATACCCTACCCAACTCTGTATTCTACTCTACTCTACCATACCCTACCCAACTCTGTATTCTACTCTACTCTACCATACCCTACCCAACTCTGTATTCTACTCTACTCTACCAACCCTACCCAACTCTGTATTCTACTCTACTCTACCATACCCTACCCAACTCTGTATTCTACTCTACTCTACTCTACCATACCCTACCCAACTCTGTATTCTACTCTACTCTACCCTACCCTACCCAACTCTGTATTCTCTACTCTACTCTACCATACCCTACCCAACTCTGTATTCTACTCTACTCTACTATACCCTACCCAACTCTGTATTCTACTCTACTCTACCATACCCTACCCAACTCTGTATTCTACTCTACTCTACCATACCCTACCCAACTCTGTATTCTACTCTACTCTACCATACCCTACCCAACTCTGTATTCTACTCTACCATACCCTACCCAACTCTGTATTCTACTCTACTCTACCATACCCTACCCAACTCTGTATTCTACTCTACTCTACCTACCCTACCCAACTCTGTATTCTACTCTACTCTACCATACCCTACCCAACTCTGTATTCTGCACTACTCTACCATACCCTACCCAACTCTGTATTCTACTCTACTCTACCATACCCTACCCAACTCTGTATTCTACTCTACTCTACCATACCCTACCCAACTCTGTATTCTACTCTACTCTACCATACCCTACCCAACTCTGTATACCCTACCCAACTCTGTATTCTACTCTACTCTACTCTACCATACCCTACCCAACTCTGTATTCTACTCTACTCTACCATACCCTACCCAACTCTGTATTCTACTCTACTCTACTCTACCATACCCTACCCAACTCTGTATTCTACTCTACTCTACTCTACCATACCCTACCCAACTCTCTATTCTACTCTACTCTACTATACCCTACCCAACTCTGTATTCTACTCTACTCTACCATACCCTACCCAACTCTGTATTCTACTCTACTACTCTACCATACCCTACCCAACTCTGTATTCTACTCTACTCTACCATACCCTACCCAACTCTGTATTCTACTCTACCCAACTGTATTCTACCATACCTACCCTACCCAACTCTGTATTCTACTCTACTCTACTCTACCATACCCTACCCAACTCTGTATTCTTCTACTCTACCCTACCCTACCCAACTCTGTATTCTACTCTACTCCTACTCTACCATACCCTACCCAACTCTGTATTCTACTCTACCTACCTACCCTACCCAACTCTGTATTCTACTCTACTCTACTCTACCATACCCTACCCAACTCTGTATTCTACTCTACTCTACCATACCCTACCCAACTCTGTATTCTTCTACTCTACTCTACCATACCCTACCCAACTCTGTATTCTACTCTACTCTACCATACCCTACCCAACTCTGTATTCTACTCTACTCTACCATACCCTACCCAACTCTGTATTCTACTCTACTCTACCATACCCTACCCAACTCTGTATTCTACTCTACTCTACCATACCCTACCCAACTCTGTATTCTACTCTACTCTACCATACCCTACCCAACTCTGTATTCTACTCTACTCTACCATACCCTACCCAACTCTGTATTCTACTCTACTCTACCATACCCTACCCAACTCTGTATTCTACTCTACTCTACCATACCCTACCCAACTCTGTATTCTACTCTACTCTACCATACCCTACCCAACTCTGTATTCTACTCTACTCTACCATACCCTACCCAACTCTGTATTCTACTCTACTCTACCATACCCTACCCAACTCTGTATTCTACTCTACTCTACTCTACCATACCCTACCCAACTCTGTATTCTACTCTACTCTACCATACCCTACCCAACTCTGTATTCTACTCTACCCTACCATACCCTACCCAACTCTGTATTCTACTCTACTCTACTCTACCATACCCTACCCAACTCTGTATTCTACTCTACTCTACCATACCCTACCCAACTCTGTATTCTACTCTACTCTACCTACCCTACCCAACTCTGTATTCTACTCTACTCTACCATACCCTACCCAACTCTGTATTCTACTCTACTCTACCTACCATACCCTACCCAACTCTGTATTCTACTCTACTCTACCATACCCTACCCAACTCTGTATTCTATTCTACCTACCCTACCCAACTCTGTATTCTACTCTACTCTACCATACCCTACCCAACTCTGTATTCTACTCTACTCTACCATACCCTACCCAACTCTGTATTCTACTCTACTCTACCATACCCTACCCAACTCTGTATTCTACTCTACTCTACCATACCCTACCCAACTCTGTATTCTACTCTACTCTACCATACCCTACCCAACTCTGTATTCTCTACTCTACCTACCCTACCCAACTCTGTATTCTACTCTACTCTACTACCATACCCTACCCAACTCTGTATTCTACTCTACTCTACCCTACCCTACCCAACTCTGTATTCTACTCTACTCTACTATACCCTACCCAACTCTGTATTCTACTCTACTCTACCATACCCTACCCAACTCTGTATTCTACTCTACTCTACTCTACCATACCCTACCCAACTCTGTATTCTACTCTACTCTACCATACCCTACCCAACTCTGTATTTCTACTCTACCATACCCTACCCAACTCTGTATTCTACCATACCATACCCTACCCAACTCTGTATTCTACTCTACTCTACCATACCCTACCCAACTCTGTATTCTACTCTACTCTACCATACCCTACCCAACTCTGTATTCTACTCTACTCTACCATACCCTACCCAACTCTGTATTCTACTCTACTCTACCATACCCTACCCAACTCTGTATTCTACTCTACTCTACCATACCCCTACCCAACTCTGTATTCTACTCTACTCTACCATACCCTACCCAACTCTGTATTCTACTCTACTCTACCCATACCCTACCCAACTCTGTATTCTACTCTACTCTACTCTACATACCCTACCCAACTCTGTATTCTACTCTACTCTACCATACCCTACCCAACTCTGTATTCTCTACTCTACCATACCCTACCCAACTCTGTATTCTACTACTCTACCATACCCTACCAACTCTGTATTCTACTCTACTCTACCATACCCTACCCAACTCTGTATTCTACTCTACTCTACCATACCCTACCCAACTCTGTATTCTACTCTACTCTACCATACCCTACCCAACTCTGTATTCTACTCTACTCTACCTACCCTACCCAACTCTGTATTCTATACCCCTACCCAACTCTGTATTCTTCTACTCTACTCTACCATACCCTACCCAACTCTGTATTCTACTACTCTACTCTACCATACCCTACCCAACTCTGTATTCTACTCTACTCTACCATACCCTACCCAACTCTGTATTCTCTACTCTACTCTTACCCTACCCTACCCAACTCTGTATTCTGGCTCTACTCTACCTACCCTACCCAACTCTGTATTCTACCTACTCTACCCTACCCAACTCTGTATTCTACTCTACTCTACCACACCCTACCCAACTCTGTATTCTACTCTACTCTACCATACCCTACCCAACTCTGTATTCTACTCTACTCTACCATACCCTACCCAACTCTGTATTCTACTCTACTCTACCATACCCTACCCAACTCTGTATTCTACTCTACTCTACTCTACCATACCCTACCCAACTCTGTATTCTACTCTACTCTACCATACCCTACCCAACTCTGTATTTCTACTCTACTCTACCATACCCTACCCAACTCTGTATTCTACTCTACTCTACCATACCCTACCCAACTCTGTATTCT
This sequence comes from Oncorhynchus nerka, assembly GCF_034236695.1. NCBI lineage: Eukaryota > Metazoa > Chordata > Actinopteri > Salmoniformes > Salmonidae > Oncorhynchus > Oncorhynchus nerka. The sequence goes on from NW_027038859.1 coordinate 24,696, forward strand.
ACTCTACTCTACCATACCCTACCCAACTCTGTATTCTACTCTATTCTGTTCTACCATACTCTACTCTCTACCATACCCTACCCAACTCTGTATTCTACTCTACTCTACCATACCCTACCCAACTCTGTATTCTACTCTACTCTACCATACCCTACCCAACTCTGTATTCTACTCTACTCTACCATACCTACCCAACTCTGTATTCTACTCTACTCTACCATACCCTACCCAACTCTGTATTTCTACTCTACCATACCCTACCCAACTCTGTATTCTACTCTACTACTCTACCATACCCTACCCAACTCTGTATTCTAACTCTACTCTACCATACCCTACCCAACTCTGTATTCTACTCTACTCTACTCTACCATACCCTACCCAACTCTGTATTCTACTCTACTTACCCAACCCAATACCTCTACCCTAACTCTGTATTCTACTCTACTCTACCATACCCTACCCAACTCTGTATTCTACTCTACTCTACCACCCTACCCAACTCTGTATTCTACTCTCTACTCTACCAACCCTACCCAACTCTGTATTCTACTACTCTACCATACCCTACCCAACTCTGTATTCTACTCTACTCTACCACCATACCCTACCCAACTCTGTATTCTACACTACTACCTACCCTACCCAACTCTGTATTCTACTCTACTCTACTCCATACCCTACCCAACTCTGTATTCTACTCTACTCTACCATACCCTACCCAACTCTGTATTCTACTCTCTCTACTCTACCATACCCTACCCAACTCTGTATTCTACTCTACTCTACCATACCCTACCCAACTCTGTATTCTACTCTACTTACCATACCCTACCCAACTCTGTATTCTACTCTACTCTACTACCCTACCTACCCAACTCTGTATTCTCTACTCTACCTACCCTACCCAACTCTGTATTCTACTCTACTCTACCCTACCCTACCCAACTCTGTATTCTACTCTACTCTACCATACCCTACCCAACTCTGTATTCTACTCTACTCTACCATACCCTACCCAACTCTGTATTCTACTCTACTCTACCATACCCTACCCAACTCTGTATTCTACTCTACTCTACCATACCCTACCCAACTCTGTATTCTACTCTACTCTACCCTACCCTACCCAACTCTGTATTCTACTCTACTCTACTCTACCATACCCTACCCAACTCTCTATTCTACTCTACTCTACCATACCCTACCCAACTCTGTATTCTACTCTACTCTACCATACCCTACCCAACTCTGTATTCTACTCTACTCTACCATACCCTACCCAACTCTGTATTCTACTCTACCATACCCTACCCAACTCTGTATTCTACTCTACTCTACCATACCCTACCAAACTCTGTATTCTACTCTACCACACCCTACCCAACTCTGTATTCTACTCTACCATACCCTACCCAACTCTGTATTCTGCTCTACTCTACCATACCCTACCCAACTCTGTATTCTACTCTACTCTACCATACCCTACCCAACTCTGTATTCTGCACTACTCTACCATACCCTACCCAACTCTGTATTCTACTCTACTCTACCATACCCTACCCAACTCTGTATTCTACTCTACTCTACCATACCCTACCCAACTCTGTATTCTACTCTACTCTACCATACCCTACCCAACTCTGTATTCTACTCTACTCTACTCTACTATACCCTACCCAACTCTGTATTCTACTCTACTCTACTCTACCATACCCTACCCAACTCTGTATTCTACTCTACTCTACCATACCCTACCCAACTCTGTATTCTACTCTACTCTACTCTACCATACCCTACCCAACTCTGTATTCTACTCTACTCTACTACCCTACCCAACTCTGTATTCTACTCTACTCTACCATACCCTACCCAACTCTGTATTCTACTCTACTCTACCATACCCTACCCAACTCTGTATTCTACTCTACTCTACCATACCCTACCCAACTCTGTATTCTACTCTACCCTACCCAACTCTGTATTCTACTCTACTCTACCATACCCTACCCAACTCTGTATTCTACTCTACTCTACCATACCCTACCCAACTCTGTATTCTACTCTACTCTACCATACCCTACCCAACTCTGTATTCTACTCTACTCTACCATACCCTACCCAACTCTGTATTCTACTCTACTCTACCTACCCAACCCAACTCTGTATTCTACTCTACTCTACCATACCCTACCCAACTCTGTATTCTACTCTACTCTACTCTACCACACCCCTACCCAACTCTGTATTCTACTCTACTCTACCATACCCTACCCAACTCTGTATTCTACTCTACTCTACCCTACCCAACCCAACTCTGTATTCTACTCTACTCTACTCTACCCTACCCAACTCTGTATTCTACTCTACTCTACCATACCCTACCCAACTCTGTATTCTACTCTACTCTACCATACCCTACCCAACTCTGTATTCTACTCTACTCTACCATACCCTACCCAACTCTGTATTCTACTCTACTCTACCATACCCTACCCAACTCAGTATTCTACTCTACTCTACTCTACCACACCCTACCCAACTCTGTATTCTACTCTACTCTACCATACCCTACCCAACTCTGTATTCTACTCTACTCTACCATACCCTACCCAACTCTGTATTCTACTCTACTCTACCACTCTACCCTACCCAACTCTGTATTCTACTACTCTACTCTACCATACCCTACCCAACTCTGTATTCTACTCTACTCTACCATACCCTACCCAACTCTGTATTTACTCTACTCTACTCTACCATACCCTACCCAACTCTGTATTCTACTCTACTCTACCATACCCTACCCAACTCTGTATTCTACTCTACTCTACCATACCCTACCCAACTCTGTATTCTACTCTACTCTACTCTACCATACCCTACCCAACTCTGTATTCTACTCTACTCTACCATACCCTACCCAACTCTGTATTCTACTCTACTCTACCCTACCCTACCCAACTCTGTATTCTACTCTACATACCCTACCCAACTCTGTATTCTACTCTACTCTACCATACCCTACCCAACTCTGTATTCTACTCTACTCTACCATACCCTACCCAACTCTGTATTCTACTCTACTCTACCATACCCTACCCAACTCTGTATTCTACTCTACCCTACCTCTACCATACCCTACCCAACTCTGTATTCTACTCTACTCTACTACCTACCCTACCCAACTCTGTATTCTACTCTACTCTACCATACCCTACCCAACTCTGTATTCTACTCTACTCTACCCTACCCTACCCAACTCTGTATTCTCTACTCTACCATACCCTACCCAACTCTGTATTCTACTCTACTCTACCATACCCTACCCAACTCTGTATTCTTCTACTCTACTCTACCATACCCTACCCAACTCTGTATTCTACTCTACTCTACCATACCCTACCCAACTCTGTATTCTACTACTCTACCATACCCTACCCAACTCTGTATTCTACTCTACTCTACTCTACCATACCCTACCCAACTCTGTATTCTACTCTACTCTACCATACCCTACCCAACTCTGTATTCTACTCTACTCTACCATACCCTACCCAACTCTGTATTCTTCTACTCTACCATACTCAACCCAACTCTGTATTCTGCTCTACTCTACCTACCCTACCCAACTCTGTATTCTACTCTACTCTACTCTACCATACCCTACCCAACTCTGTATTCTACCTACTCTACCATACCCTACCCAACTCTGTATTCTACTCCTACTCTACTCTACCATACCCTACCCAACTCTGTATTCTACTCTACTCTACCATACCCTACCCAACTCTGTATTCTACTCTACTCTACCATACCCTACCCAACTCTGTATTCTACTCTACTCTACTCTACCATACCCTACCCAACTCTGTATTCTACTCTACTCTACCATACCCTACCCAACTCTGTATTCTACTCTACTCTACCATACCTACCCAACTCTGTATTCTACTCTACTCTACCACCACCCTACCCAACTCTGTATTCTACTCTACTCTACCATACCCTACCCAACTCTGTATTCTACTCTACTCTACTACCCTACCCAACTCTGTATTCTACTCCTCTACCATACCCTACCCAACTCTGTATTTCTCTACTCTACCATACCCTACCCAACTACTTCTACCCTACCCTACCAACTCTGTATTCTACTCTACTCTACTCTACCATACCCTACTCTGTATTCTACTCTACTCTACCATACCCTACCCAACTCTGTATTCTACTCTACTCTACCATACCCTACCCAACTCTGTATTCTACTCTACTCTCTACTCTACCATACCATACCCTACCCAACTCTGTATTCTACTCCTACTCTACTCTACTATACCTACCCAACTCTGTATTCTACTCTACTCTACCACTACCCTACCCAACTCTGTATTCTACTCTACTCTACCATACCCTACCCAACTCTGTATTCTTCTACTCTACCCTACCCAACTGTATTCTACCTACTCTACCATACCCTACCCAACTCTGTATTCTACTCTACTCCACCATACCCTACCCAACTCTGTATTCTACTCTACTCTACCCTACCCTACCCAACTCTGTATTCTACTCTACTCTACTCTACCATACCCTACCCAACTCTGTATTCTACCCTACCATACCCTACCCAACTCTGTATTCTACTCTACTCTACCATACCCTACCCAACTCTGTATTCTACTCTCTACTCTACCATACCCTACCCAACTCTGTATTCTACTCTACTCTACCATACCCTACCCAACTCTGTATTCTACTCTACTCTACCATACCCTACCCAACTCTGTATTCTACTCTACTCTACTCACTACCCTACCCAACTCTGTATTCTACTCTACTCTCCTACCATACCCTACCCAACTCTGTATTCTACTCTACTCTACCATACCTACCCAACTCTGTATTCTGCTCTACTCTACCCTACCTACCCAACTCTGTATTCTACTCTACTCTACTCTACCTACCCTACCCAACTCTGTATTCTACTCTACTCTACTCTACCCTACTCTACCCAACTCTATTCTACCTCTACCTACCCTACCCAACTCTGTATTCTACTCTACTCTACTCTACCATACCCTACCCAACTCTGTATTCTACTCTACTCTACCATACCCTACCCTACCCAACTCTGTATTCTACTCTACTCTACCATACCCTACCCAACTCTGTATTCTACTCTACTCTACCATACCCTACCCAACTCTGTATTCTACTCTACTCTACTCTACCATACCCTACCCAACTCTGTATTCTACTCTACTCTACCATACCCTACCCAACTCTGTATTCTACTCTACTCTCTACCATACCCTACCCAACTCTGTATTCTACTCTACTCTACCATACCCTACCCAACTCTGTATTCTACTCTACTCTACCATACCCTACCCAACTCTGTATTCTACTACTACTCTACCATACCCTACCCAACTCTGTATTCTACTCTACTCTACCATACCCTACCCAACTCTGTATTCTACTCTACTCTACCATACCCTACCCAACTCTGTATTCTACTCTACTCTACCATACCCTACCCAACTCTGTATTCTACTCTACTCTACCATACCCTACCCAACTCTGTATTCTACTCTACTCTACCTACCCTACCCTACCCAACTCTGTATTCTACTCTACTCTACCATACCCTACCCAACTCTGTATTCTACTCTACTCTACCATACCCTACCCAACTCTGTATTCTACTCTACTCTACTCTACCATACCCTACCCAACTCTGTATTCTACTCTACTCTACCATACCCTACCCAACTCTGTATTCTACTCTACTCTACCATACCCTACCCAACTCTGTATTCTACTACTCTATACCCTACCCAACTCTGTATTCTACTCTACTCTACTCTACCATACCCTACCCAACTCTGTATTCTACTCTACTCTACCATACCCTACCCAACTCTGTATTCTACTCTACTCTACCATACCCTACCCAACTCTGTATTCTACTCTACTCTACCATACCCTACCCAACTCTGTATTCTACTCTACTCTACCATACCCTACCCAACTCTGTATTCTACTCTACTCTACCATACCCTACCCAACTCTGTATTCTACTCTACTCTACTCTACCATACCCTACCCAACTCTGTATTCTACTCTACTCTACCATACCCTACCCAACTCTGTATTCTACTCTACTCTACCATACCCTACCCAACTCTGTATTCTACTCTACTCTACCATACCCTACCCAACTCTGTATTCTACTCCTACTCTACCATACCCTACCCAACTCTGTATTCTACTCTACTCTACCATACCCTACCCAACTCTGTATTCTACTCTACTCTACCATACCCTACCCAACTCTGTATTCCCTCTCTACTCTACCATACCCTACCCAACTCTGTATTCTACTCTACTCTACTCTACCATACCCGACCCAACTCTGCATTCTACTCTACTCTACCATACCCTACCCAACTCTGTATTCTACTCTACTCTACCATACCCTACCCAACTCTGTATTCTACTCTACTCTACCATACCCTACCCAACTCTGTATTCTCTACTCTACCACCCCTACCCAACTCTGTATTCTACTCTACTCTACCACACCCTACCCAACTCTGTATTCTACTCTACCATACCCTACCCAACTCTGTATTCTACTCTACTCTACCATACCCTACCCAACTCTGTATTCTGCACTACTCTACCATACCCTACCCAACTCTGTATTCTACTCTACTCTACCATACCCTACCCAACTCTGTATTCTACTCTACTCTACCATACCCTACCCAACTCTGTATTCTACTCTACTCTACCCTACCCAACTCTGTATTCTACTCTACTCTACCATACCCTACCCAACTCTGTATTCTACTCTACTCTACCATACCCTACCCAACTCTGTATTCTACTCTACTCTACCATACCCTACCCAACTCTGTATTCTACTCTACTCTACCATACCCTACCCAACTCTGTATTCTACTCTACTCTACCATACCCTACCCAACTCTGTATTCTACTCTACCCTACCCTACTCTACCCTACCCTACCCAACTCTGTATTCTACTCTACTCTACCATACCCTACCCAACTCTGTATTCTACTCTACTCTACCATACCCTACCCAACTCTGTATTCTACTCTACTCTACCATACCCTACCCAACTCTGTATTCTACTCTACTCTACCATACCCTACCCAACTCTGTACTCTACTCTACTCTACCCTACCCAACTCTGTATTCTACTCTACTCTACCATACCCTACCCAACTCTGTATTCTACTCTACTCTACCATACCCTACCCAACTCTGTATTCTGCACTACTCTACCATACCCTACCCAACTCTGTATTCTACTCTACTCTACCATACCCTACCCAACTCTGTATTCTACTCTACTCTACCATACCCTACCCAACTCTGTATTCTACTCTACTCTACCATACCCTACCCAACTCTGTATTCTACTCTACTCTACCATACCCTACCAAACTCTGTATTCTACTCTACCACACCCTACCCAACTCTGTATTCTACTCTACCATACCCTACCCAACTCTGTATTCTGCACTACTCTACCATACCCTACCCAACTCTGTATTCTACTCTACTCTACCATACCCTACCCAACTCTGTATTCTACTCTACTCTACCATACCCTACCCAACTCTGTATTCTACTCTACTCTACCATACCCTACCCAACTCTGTATTCTGCACTACTCTACCATACCCTACCCAACTCTGTATTCTACTCTACTCTACTCTACCATACCCTACCCAACTCTGTATTCTACTCTACTCTACCATACCCTACCCAACTCTGTATTCTACTCTACTCTACCATACCCTACCCAACTCTGTATTCTACTCTACTCTACCATACCCTACCCAACTCTGTATTCTACTCTACTCTACCATACCCTACCCAACTCTGTATTCTACTCTACTCTACCATACCCTACCCAACTCTGTATTCTACTCTACTCTACCATACCCTACCCAACTCTGTATTCTACTCTACTCTACCATACCCTACCCAACTCTGTATTCTACTCTACTCTACCATACCCTACCCAACTCTGTATTCTACTCTACCCTACCCTACCCAACTCTGTATTCTACTCTACTCTACCATACCCTACCCAACTCTGTATTCTACTCTACTCTACTCTACCATACCCTACCCAACTCTGTATTCTGCACTACTCTACCATACCCTACCCAACTCTGTATTCTACTCTACTCTACCCTACCCTACCCAACTCTGTATTCTACTCTACTCTACCATACCCTACCCAACTCTGTATTCTACTCTACTCTACCATACCCTACCCAACTCTGTATTCTACTCTACTCTACCATACCCTACCCAACTCTGTATTCTACTCTACTCTACCATACCCTACCCAACTCTGTATTCTACTCTACTCTACCATATCCTACCCAACTCTGTATTCTACTCTACTCTACCATACCCTACCCAACTCTGTATTCTACTCTACTCTACCATACCCTACCCAACTCTGTATTCTACTCTACCATACCCTACCCAACTCTGTATTCTACTCTACTCTACCATACCCTACCCAACTCTGTATTCTACTCTACTCTACCATACCCTACCCAACTCTGTATTCTACTCTACTCTACCATACCCTACCCAACTCTGTATTCTACTCTACTCTACCATACCCTACCCAACTCTGTACTTACTCTACCATACCCTACCCAACTCTGTATTCTACTCTACTCTACCTACCCTACCCAACTCTGTATTCTACTCTACTCTACCCTACCCTACCCAACTCTGTATTCTACTCTACTCTACCATACCTACCCAACTCTGTATTCTGCACTACTCTACCTATACCCTACCCAACTCTGTATTCTACTCTACTCTACTCTACCATACCCTACCCAACTCTGTATTCTACTCTACTCTACCATACCCTACCCAACTCTGTATTCTACTCTACTCTACTCTACCATACCCTACCCAACTCTGTATTCTACTCTACTCTACCATACCCTACCCAACTCTGTATTCTACTCTGCTCTACCTACCCTACCCAACTCTGTATTCTACTCTACTCTCTACCATACCCTACCCAACTCTGTATTCTACTCTACTCTACCATACCCTACCCAACTCTGTATTCTACTCTACTCTACCCTACCCTACCCAACTCTGTATTCTGCTCTCTCTACCATACCCTACCCAACTCTGTATTCTACTCTACTCTACCATACCCTACCCAACTCTGTATTCTACTCTACTCTACCATACCCTACCCAACTCTGTATTCTACTCTACTCTACCATACCCTACCCAACTCTGTATTCTACTCTCTCTCTACCCAACTCTATTCCACTACCCTACCCAACTCTGTATTCTACTCTACTCTACCATACCCTACCCAACTCTGTATTCTGCTCTACTCTACCTACCCTACCCAACTCTGTATTCTACTCTACTCTACCATACCCTACCCAACTCTGTATTCTACTCTCTCTGCATACCCTACCCAACTCTGTATTCTACTCTACTCTACCATACCCTACCCAACTCTGTATTCTACTCTACTCTCTACCCTACCCAACTCTGTATTCTGCTCTACTCTGCCATACCCTACCCAACTCTGTATTCTACTCTGCTCTACCTACCCTACCCAACTCTGTATTCTACTCTACTCTACCTACCCTACCCAACTCTGTATTCTACTCTACTCTACCATACCCTACCCAACTCTGTATTCTACTCTACTCTACCATACCCTACCCAACTCTGTATTCTACTCTACTCTACCATACCCTACCCAACTCTGTATTCTACTCTACTCTACCATACCCTACCCAACTCTGTATTCTACTCTACTCTCTACCATACCCTACCCAACTCTGTATTCTACTCTACTCTACCATACCCTACCCAACTCTGTATTCTACTCTACTCTACCATACCCTACCCAACTCTGTATTCTCTACTCTACTCTACCATACCCTACCCAACTCTGTATTCTACTCTACTCTACCATACCCTACCCAACTCTGTATTCTACTCTACTCTACCATACCCTACCCAACTCTGTATTCTACTCTACTCTACCATACCCTACCCAACTCTGTATTCTACTCTACTCTACCATACCCTACCCAACTCTGTATTCTACTCTCTCTACCATACCCTACCCAACTCTGTATTCTCTCTCTACCCTACCCTACCCAACTCTGTATTCTACTCTACTCTACCATACCCTACCCAACTCTGTATTCTACTCTACTCTACCATACCCTACCCAACTCTGTACCTACTCTACTCTACCCTACCAACTCTGTACTCACTCTACTCTACTACCCACCCAACTCTGTATTCTACTCTACTCTACCATACCCTACCCAACTCTGTATTCTACTCTACTCTACCATACCCTACCCAACTCTGTCATTCTACTCTACTCTACCATACCCTACCCAACTCTGTATTCTACTCTACTCTACCATACCCTACCCAACTCTGTATTCTACTCTACTCTACCATACCCTACCCAACTCTGTATTCTACTCTACTCTACCATACCCTACCCAACTCTGTATTCTACTCTACTCTACCATACCCTACCCAACTCTGTATTCTACTCTACTCTACCACCCTACCCAACTCTGTATTCTACTCTACTCTACCATACCCTACCCAACTCTGTATTCTACTCTACTCTACCATACCCTACCCAACTCTGTATTCTGCACTACTCTACCATACCCTACCCAACTCTGTATTCTACTCTACTCTACTCTACCATACCCTACCCAACTCTGTATTCTACTCTACTCTACCATACCCTACCCAACTCTGTATTCTACTCTACTCTACCCTACCCTACCCAACTCTGTATTCTACTCTACTACTCTACCATACCCTACCCAACTCTGTATTCTGCTCTACTCTACCATACCCTACCCAACTCTGTATTCTGCACTACTCTACCATACCCTACCCAACTCTGTATTCTACTCTACTCTACTCACTATACCCTACCCAACTCTGTTTTCCCAACTCTGTATTCTACTCTACTCTACCATACCCTACCCAACCCTCCCAATTCTACTCTACTCTACTCTACCCTACCCAACTCTGTATTCTGCTCTACTCTGCCATACCCTACCCAACTCTGTATTCTACTCTACTCTACCATACCCTACCCAACTCTGTATTCTACTCTACTCTACCATTCCCTACCCAACTCTGTATTCTACTCTACCCTACCCAACCCAACTCTGTATTCTACTCTACTCTACTCTACCCTACCCAACTCTGTATTCTACTCTACTCTACCATACCCTACCCAACTCTGTATTCTGCACTACTCTACCATACCCTACCCAACTCTGCTACTCTACTCTACCATACCCTACCCAACTCTGTATTCTGCTCTACTCTACCCTACCCTACCCTACCCAACTCTGTATTCTACTCTACTCTACCATACCCTACCCAACTCTGTATTCTACTCTCTCTACTCTACTATACCCTACCCAACTCTGTATTCTACTCTACTCTACCATACCCTACCCAACTCTGTATTCTGCTCTACTCTACCATACCCTACCCAACCCTGTATTCTACTCTACTCTACTCTTACCCTACCCAACTCTGTATTCTGCTCTCTACCATACCCTACCCAACTCTGTATTCTGCACTACTCTACCCTACCCTACCCAACTCTGTATTCTACTCTACTCTACCATACCCTACCCAACTCTGCTCTACTCTTCTACTCTACCACTCTACCCTACCCAACTCTGTATTCTACTCTACTCTACCATACCCTACCCAACTCTGTATTCTGCTCTGCTCTACCCTACCCAACCCTCTGTATTCTACTCTACTCTACTCCATACCCTACCCCTCTACCCTACCCAACTCTGTATTCTACTCTACTCTACCATACCCTACCCAACTCTGTATTCTACTCTACTCTACCATACCCTACCCAACTCTGTATTCTACTCTACTCTACCATACCCTACCCAACTCTGTATTCTACTCTACTCTACCTACCCTACCCAACTCTGTATTCTCTCTACTCTACCATACCCTACCCAACTCTGTATTCTACTCTACTCTACCATACCCTACCCAACTCTGTATTCTACTCTACTCTACCATACCCTACCCAACTCTGTATTCTACTCTACTCTACCATACCTACCCAACTCTGTATTCTACTCTACCCATACCCTACCCAACTCTGTATTCTACTCTACTCTACCATACCCTACCCAACTCTGTATTCTACTCTACTCTACCATACCCTACCCAACTCTGTATTCTACTCTACTCTACCATACCCTACCCAACTCTGTATTCTACTCTACTCTACCATACCCTACCCAACTCTGTATTCTACTCTACTCTACCCTACCCTACCCAACTCTGTATTCTACTCTACTCTACCATACCCTACCCAACTCTGTATTCTACTCTACTCTACCTTACCCAACCCAACTCTGTATTCTACTCTACTCTACCATATCCTACCCAACTCTGTATTCTGCTCTACTCTACACTACCCAACTCTGTATTCTACTCTACTCTACCATACCCTACCCAACTCTGTATTCTACTCTACCATACCCTACCCAACTCTGTATTCTACTCTACTCTACCATACCCTACCCAACTCTGTATTCTACTCTACTCTACCATACCCTACCCAACTCTGTATTCTACTCTACTCTACCATACCCTACCCAACTCTGTATTCTGCACTACTCTACCATACCCTACCCAACTCTGTATTCTACTCTACTCTACCATACCCTACCCAACTCTGTATTCTGCACTACTCTACCATACCCTACCCAACTCTGTATTCTACTCTACTCTACCATACCCTACCCAACTCTATATTCTACTCTACTCTACCCTACCCTACCCAACTCTGTATTCTACTCTACTCTACCATACCCTACCCAACTCTGTATTCTGCACTACTCTATTCTACTCTACTCTATGATATTCTGACTGAAACAAAGAGAAGGGAAGATCGGAGACTGCTTCCATTACACCTGCCCCACTGACAGAAATGAAATGACCATCTCTGTGTCTGTGTATTAATAACCTTAATCTGCCTGAATGAGGCTGACTGGAGTAAGATATCACATAAGATATTAACTCTTTTTCATAAGCACACCTTGCTCAAGGCCTCAAACCACTGCTCCTGCCTGCATCTCTCTCTCTCTCTCTCTCTCTCTCTCTCTCTCTCCCTCCATCCACCTTTCTCTCCTTCACCTCCATCTAATTCTCTATTTTCACCTGGACCTGCTTTTGGGAGATTATTTTAGGTCAGCAACATGAATAAGAATTTGACCTGCGGCCAAAATAATAAACAATATCCTTAAAAAACGGTATTAGTTTCATTATTAAATGTAAATGTAGTGTCTGAACTGACACACGCTATTTAGTGTTTTCCTTCGACTCTGCTCCAGTCCCGATGACTCCCTCCCGTACGCGGTGAGAGCCAATTTACTTAGAAACAGGAGGCCGCCTCATTCCTCACAGCCAGCAGATCCAGGTCAATATGTTTTTAAGAAATGAGGCTGAAGAAAAGAGAGGGACAGAATGGCCAGTATTACTATGCAAGGGTAATAATTACATAACTAAGTCTATATTGATTTCAAATGAGGAAGATAGACAGAATTGACAGGAATTGAAGGCAAGTGATGCTGCACACATAAGAAGATCAGACATGATAAATAACTCCCTTTGAATATAGAACAAACTGTAAAATGGGTACAGATCTCTGTGTGAAAATGAGGGGGAATGAGGCACTTGGGTGGTGGTGGATAGCAGTTTTATATATATATATATATAGTTCAAATACTGGGCACAGCGGGGACTCATGATGTAACCTCAGCAGGGATGTTAGTCCAAATCTATCTCACTAAGTTCAGAGCAATGCAAAGGGACATTTGGTGACCTGCAAAAGAGCTGTCTCTAAGATTTCTCCAGTGCTTCATGAAACCAAGGCATTGAGGCGTGTGGGTTCCACTTGAGTTTAATAAAGGCAAAACACTGGTCCTCTGTGATTGGTCAGCTAGTCTAGGCCATTAGATGGGCAATGCAGTGCCATAAAAGATGAGTATGTTTCAAATGCTCTCAGTTCGCTCAGTAGCACTGAATTGGTACTGGTCCATCCCTTTAAAACTAGACTCAATATCAGCGCCACATAATTGCAAAAGGGTTTTCTAATGATCAATTAGCCTTTTAAAATGATAAACTTGGATTATCTAACACAACGTGCCATTGGAACACAGGAGTGATGGTTGCTGATAATTGGCCTCTGTACGTCTATGTAGATATTCCATAAAAAATCTGCAGTTTCCAGCTACAATAGTCATTTACAACATGAACAATGTCTACACTGTATTTCTGATCAATTTGATGTTATTTTCATGGACAAAAAAAAAGGTGCTTTTCTTTAAAAAACAAGTGTCCCCCAAACTTTTGAATGGTAGTGTACATGTCGGTTGTTAAGCCCTAGGACATTCAAACACTTCACAAGACTCTGAAGGTAGCCCATACCAGTTGAATACATGAATGGAAGTATATATGGTAGTTTAAATAAGTAGTTCAGTGCCACAAGCATTTGTTAATTATGGGTAACAAACTAAGAATAACTTCCTGATCATTCTTATATTTCTCAGATATAGGACATACACTTTAAAAAAAACTTATTTTAGATCTGTTTCCATGTATTAGTCTGTTATTCAATGTATTTCTATTGGCTGATAGCAGTAATTTCAAATTCAATGTCTGTTCAAATAATTTTTTCAATATATTTTTCTGATACAATGGGGCAAAAAAAGTATTTAGTCAGCCACCAATTGTGCAAGTTCTCCCACTTAAAAAAAGATGAGGCCTGTAATTTTCATCATAGGTACAAATCTTGCTTGTTTGTAGGTGACCGAATACTTATTTTCCACCATAATTTGCAAATAAATTCATAAAAAATCCTACAATGTGATTTTCTGGATTTTTTTTCTCATTTTGTCTGTCATAGTTGAAGTGTACCTATGATGAAAATTACAGGCCTCTCTCATCTTATTAAGTGGGAGAACTTGCACAATTGGTGGCTGATTAAATACTTTTTTGCCCCACTGTACCTAAAGGGGTCCTAAAATTCCAAATCAAATAGCTGAATGATCCATGGTATGACCATGTTTAAACAATTCCATATGTTAGTGTCCAGGTCGTAATAAAGAGGAGACCAAGGCGCAGCGTGGTGAGCAAACATAACTCTTTAATAAAGAAAGAACACTGAACAGAACTAAACAAAACAAACCGTGAAGCAATATGGCTAGTGCAGAACAGGTAACTAAACATAGAATAACAACCCACAAAATAACTAAGGAATATGACTACCTAAATATGGTTCCCAATCAGAGACAACGATAAACAGCTGCCTCTGATTGAGAACCAATCTAGGCAACCATAGACATATAAACACCTAGACTAGCAAAACCCCTAGACAATACAAAACCCCCTAGACAATACAAAAACTAAACAAACCACCCTTGTCACACCCTGACCTAACCAAATAATAAAGAAAACAAAGATAACTAAGGACAGTGCATGACAGTTAGCTTAGTAGAACCCCCACCCCCTAACCCCCCTAGAGTCTTGAAGGAA